>NC_041402.2:70799562-70884562 GCF_900747795.2 Erpetoichthys calabaricus
AGTTACAGAATATAAAAGCAGAAAAATATGAAAGGACCAAAAAAAGATAAAGATCGCATTAGCGCTAAAAAAGAGAAATTATTACTCGGTGAAATAACGGAAAGGCGAATAGAGATCGAATATATGGACATAAGTGATATGTCAGAAGTATGGAAATATTGTAACGCTTTGAAGTTTAAGTCAGAGACTTGTAGATCGTCTAACTCGTGTTGCCATCAGGGAAAAGTAGTGTTTCTACATAATGAGGAGGCATATCCAAGAGAAAGGGGAAAGTGAAATCCACAAACAGTCAGTCAGTCAGTCATTTCCCAACCAACTATATCTGAAAACAGGGTCACGGGGGTCTGCTGGAGCCAATCCCAGCCAACACAGGGCGCAAGTCAGGAACAACTTTGGGCAGTGCGTCAGCCCACCGCAGAATCCACAAACGCTACAGGCAACATATACGAGTCTACAATAATCTTTTCACCTTCGCATCATTCAATGCACAAAACGTAGATTTACACAGTAATGGGCCATACGCTTTGAGAATCTGTGGTCCCGCAACAGTTAAAGCAACAACAAGTTTAATTTCAAAGAAAACACAATTCAGTCAGGTGTATATTTATGATCACAGAGAAGCAATGCAAATTTTAACAGACGACAAGAATAGTAATGTAGTATATATTCTGCGAATAATATTAGACACCAAAGAAGATCTTGATATGCCATTTGTATTAAAATTTTTACAGTTTCCCGTGAGAATAGCTTTTGCTATGACAATTAACAAATCACAGGGACAAACATTAGAAAAAGACAGATTATTTATTAGAGAAAAAGAAACGATATTCACTCACGGGCAGTTATACGTTGCGTTGCCACAATGTATCTCCAAAAACGAAATCAAAATTTAATGCGATCTTGAAGAAAAGGTAATTCCAAATATTGTTTGTACTGAAGCTTTAAAGTAAAAGTGCAAATACTGAAATTGAAACAATTCCAAAGAAAAAAAAAGCTTTTAAAATTGTATATCCAATTAATCAAACACAGGGGCTGGCGAGCGAAGCGAGCAGGGGGCGGAGCCCTCTAGTATCTTATATATAAATGTCTACGAGTGGAAGTGTGTGTGTCTGTCTGTCCGGTCCGGAAGTGCGAGGTGGTCTGGAAGTGTGAGGCTACAGCAATGAAGCTCAAAGAGCCGGCAAGGCGGCCCCAAGTTAACGAGTCGGAGACAAAATCGCATATCTGCTAATAGACAAGGGGGGCGAGCACATCCGCAAAACGAAACCGCCGACTCTATGTTTCAATTTTTTCTCTGACGAATTCAATAGTTTCTACGAGCCTGGGCTTTATATAGCAAATATGACTTGTTACTTTATTGTACATGGGTGTATTTTGGTAATAGACAGTTTTGAGATTATTGATTGATTGCTTCTGTTTTTTTGAAAGATTGTTTCCCCAGAGTTTCTGATATTTTCCAAACCAAATGGAGTGAAGAGTACCTGGGTGATTCCACCAATCAATATTCCTGAAAACCAGCGAGGTTCTTTCCCCAAGGCTGTGGCGCAGGTTTGTAATTTGTGTGGTGCATATTTTAGTCTTATATTCATAGCTTTTAGAAGACTTCTACCATGCTTTAATGTTTTGTTGTATTAATTGTTACCTCAATCTGTTCATCTTAGATCAAATCTGAAAAGGCAAAGGAATCCATTATACACTATGGCATAACTGGACCAGGTGCTGATTTACCCCCAGCAGGACTATTCAAAATCGACAGAGACAGTGGATGGTTACTAGTAACTGAACCCCTAGACCGAGAGAAGCAGTCTGAGTATTTGGTGAGTTTTTATCTTTTATCTGACTATTTGGTTGCAAGTTTCCAACTTGCCTTGTACTATTTGTGTGTAATGCAAGGGATGACCTAAAACTAAGTTACCAATTCTGTTTGTTCAATAGCTTACTTTACATGCTGTTTCAATAAGTGGAACTGTGGCAGAAGAACCTATGGAGATTGCAGTAATTGTGCTGGATCAAAATGACAACAGGCCTGAATTTGTCAGCAAAACCTTTCTAGGAAAAGTGAGGGAAGGATCAGCACCAGGTGCCCTTTTACCCTTTATATGAGCTAAAATGCATTGAAAGCATCAAGCAAAGTAAATGAACTGAAATAGGAAGTCAGTGTGTGAGCTTTGCTAATTTCACAATTTCTACTTTTTCATTTGCAGGTGTTACATTTATGACTGTAACTGCCACAGATAAAGATGATCCAAATTCAGACAATGGCATTTTTATATATTCAATTTTAAGTCAAACTCCACCTTCTCCAAGTCCACACATGTTTACCATAAACCAGGATACTGGATCCATTAGTGTGATTTCTCCAGGTCTGGATCGAGAGGTAAACATTTACAGTATATCATACTTAGTTTCTAAATTCACTGAAACGACATTCCAGCTTCTTTAACAGTTCACAGGTTTAATGATCTATAAAATTAAATCTAAACTGGTATGAATAAGGCTGAATTTATTACACAGTTTCATACAGTGTTCATTTGTAGATGTTTTCATAATCAGAAAATCAATCAATGTATTGAAGGAAAATGAGGAACGCAATGTTAGGCAACAGCGTCTAGAGTAAGGTGCACAGCAGGCTCCAATATGGAATATAAAAGCCTGCACTGTCAGCATCAGTGTATGACACTTGTTACCTACACTTGGTTACCTTTTTCTGAGACACAAAAGCCAACAGATCAGTAAGATTTAGCGTTTTGTTGTATGTCTCGTAAGTTTTTCAACTGCTGTGAGAGTTTTTCTGCTTTTCAAGTAGTATTTTTTGTTTGGTTGTTTGTTTAAACATACTAATTATTAAGTTATTAATGCTTACTATTAACTGAATTATTTCTCAGAAATATTGACATGGCATTTAAAAAAACAAAATTTTAAGCAAACATTAATAATAATGTGCAATTATACTGTCATGAGTAAAGGCACTTTCACTTGTGTATTTGTGTACATTTGAAATCTGCCAAACAAAATCACTGTTATAGAAAGCATTTTTTTCAATTTCATATTCATATTCTTATATTATTATGTTTTACAGAAATCATCTAAATATGACCTAATAGTCCAGGTTGCAGATATGAATGGGGACGGGCTTTCTACAACTGCTACGGCCATTATTGATGTTGTGAGTAAGGATGAAAAGGTACAGTTTTTAAATATCCTGCAATTCTTTATGTAAGTGTTTAACAAGAGTTGATATGTTGCCATACATTACAGTAATTTCCGGTCTTTTATACAGTGCATCCAGAAAGTATTCACAGCGCATCACTTTTTCCACATTTTGTTATGTTACAGCTTTATTCCAAAATGGATTAAATTCATTTTTTTTCCTCAGAATTCTACACACAACACCCCATAATGACAACGTGAAAAAAGTTTACTTGAGATTTTTGCAAATTTATTAAAAATAAAAAAATTGAGAAAGCACATGTACATAAGTATTCACAGCCTTTGCCATGAAGCTCAAAATTGAGCTCAGGTGCATCCTGTTTCCCCTGATCATCCTTGAGATGTTTCTGCAGCTTAACTGGAGTCCACCTGTGGTAAATTCAGTTGATTGGACATGATTTGGAAAGGCACACACCTGTCTATATAAGGTCCCACAGTTGACAGTTCATGTCAGGGCACAAACCAAGCATGAAGTCAAAGGAATTGTCTGTAGACCTCCGAGACAGGATTGTCTCGAGGCACAAATCTGGGGAAGGTTACAGAAACATTTTTCTGCTGCTTTGAAGGTCCCAGTGAACACAGTGGCCTCCATCATACATAAGTGGAAGAAGTTCGAAACCACCAGGACTCTTCCTAGAGCTGGCCATCCATCTAAACTGAGCGATTCGGGGAGAAGAGCCATAGTCAGGGAGGTGACCAAGAACCCGATGGTCACTCTGTCAGAGCTCCAGAGGTCCTCTGTGGAGAGAGGAGAACCTTCCAGAAGGACAACCATCTCTGCAGCAATCTACCTATCAGGCCTGTATGGTACAGTGGCCAGATGGAAGCCACTCCTTAGTAAAAGGCACATGGCAGCCCGCCAGGAGTTTGCCAAAAGGCACCTGAAGGACTCTCAGACCATGAGAAAGAAAATTCTCTGGTCTGATAAGACAAAGATTGAACTCTTTGGTGTGAATGCCAGGCATCACGTTTGGAAGAAACCAGACACCGCTCATCACCAGACCAATACCATCCCTACAGTGAAGCATTGTGGTGGCAGCATCATGCTGTGGGGATGTTTCTCAGCGGCAGGGACTGGGAGACTAGTCAGGAAAAAGAGAAAGATGACTGCAGCAATGTACAGAGACATTCTGGATGAAAACCTGCTCCAGAGCGCGCTTGACCTCAGACTGGGGCGACGGTTCATCTTTCAGCAGGACAACAACCCTAAGTACACAGTCAAGATATCAAAGGAGTGGCTTCAGGACAACTCTGTGAATGTCCTTGAGTGGCCCAGCCAGAGCCCAGACTTGAATCTGATTGAACATCTCTGGCGAGATCTTAAAATGGCTGTGCACCGACGCTTCCCATCCAACCTGATGGAGCTTGAGAGGTGCTGCAAAGAGGAATGGGTGAAACTGGCCAAGGATAGGTGTGCCAAGCTTGTGGCATCATATTCAAAAAGACTTGAGGCCGTAATTGCTGCCAAAGGTGCATCGACAAAGTACTGAGCAAAGGCTGTGAATACTTATGTACATGTGATTTCTCCGGTTTTTTTATTTTTAATAAATTTGCAAAAATCTCAAGTAAACTTTTTTCACGTTGTCATTATGGGGCGTTGTGTGCAGAATTCTGACAAAAAAAATTAATTTAATCCATTTTGGAATAAGGCTGTAACATAACAAAATGTGGAAAAAGTGATGCGCTGTGAATACTTTCCAGATGCACTGTACCTATCCATGAATTTGGTTTAAAAGAAATTAGGATATTTGAACAATTGCAACTAGAACAGGCCATTTAGCCCATTGAGCTTGTTCATCCTATTCATCCATCCATCCATCCATCCATTATCCAACCTGCTATATCCTAAAGCAGGGTCATGGGGGTCTGCTGGAGCCAATCCCAGCCAACACAGGGTGCAAGGCAGGAAACAAACCCCGGGCAGGGCGCCAGCCCACCGCAGGGCACACACACACCCACACTAGGGACAATTTAGGATTGCCAATGCACCTAACCAACATGTCTTTGGACTGTGGGAGGAAGCCGGAGTACCCGGAGGAAACCCACGCAGACATGGGGAGAACATGCAAACTCCATGCAGGGAGGACCCAGGAAGCGAACCCGGGTCTCCTAACTGCGAGGCAGCAGCGCTACCCACCGTGCCACTGTGCTGCCCTCATCCTATTCGCCTTGTCTTAAATAATATCAAGTTGAGTTTTGAAGGTCCCTAAAATTCTAGTCTCCACCACATTACTTAGTAATTTATTTCATATGTCTATTGTACTTTGCTTGAGGAAAAACTTTCTAATGTTTGTGTGAAATCTGCCCTTAAACAACTTTGCAACCATGTCCCCATGTTCTTGTGTATTTTATCTATTAATGTAAAAGCTAGGATCCACTATACTAATTTTAAGCATTTTGATTGGTCACCTCTTAAACTTCATTTGCTTACCTGTAAATAAGCTCAACTCTAGAACTCATATCTATGATTCCCAGAATCAGCCTAGTTGTTCTCCTCTGGACTTTTACTAGAGCTCTTATTTGTTTTTATAACATGGACATCGATATTATGCACAGTACTCCAGCTGTTAGACTGAATGGCCTGTTCTCGTCCCAATTTTTCTAATGTTCTACTAAGGTCTCACCAGAGAGTTATACAGTATAGCTTCAGCATAACCTCCCTGACTTTCACTCCACACATCATGCTATATCACGTAACATCCCATTAGCCTTCTTGATCACATCTGTACACTGTTTTGATGTACAGAACATAGTGACAAGTTCACTCTTACTCCTACAGTAGGTTCTTCTCATAAGGTGTACTTTCAAGTTTCAGACCTTCCATTGTGTATTCAGTTTTAACATTTGAACGTCCTGTGTGTACTGCCTTAAATTTTATTTACAACCCTGTGTCCAAAAAAGTTGGGATGCTGTGTAAAATGTAAACAAAAACAGAATGTGATGATTTGTAAGTAATTTAAACCCATGTTTGATTGAAAATAGAACAAAGATAGCATTAGAAATGTTGAAAATGAGAAACATTATTGTTTTATAGAAATTATTTTCTCATTTTGAAATTGATGTCATTAAAACATTTCAAAAAAGTTGGGTCAGGGTATGTTCACCACTGTGTTCCCACTTCTTGTGGCAGTAATGAAATGTTGAGATGGATGTGTGGAGTTACGAAAAAGGACAGAATAAGAAATCAGACAATCAGAAGTACAACAAAAGTAGGAGAAGTATCAAAGAAAGAACGCGAAAGTAGGCTGAAGTAGGATGGACATGTGATGATATGAGACAATGAATATGTGGGCAAAAGAGTGATGGGAATGGAAGTACAGGGGAAAAGAAAGCAGGTGAGGCCAAAGTGGAGGTAAATGGATAAATTAAATGAAGATATGAAGGAAAAGAGTCTGACCGGGAAGGATGTGGAGGACCAAGATGTTTGGAGAGATGGTTGATCAGGTGCATTAACCACACATAGAAATGGGAAAAGATTAAGAGTAAGAAAAAGTCAAGTAATAGTTCACTGAGGACTTACACAGCCCTGTAAGATACCATTAATGAACCATTCTTTTTATGAGTGTACCTGTGACAATATACTGAACAGAATGGCTTCATAAATGGATGGATAGGTGGGTAATAAGCTGATGTTTCTGTTATATTATGGATATATCAGTGCATTAGAAAGATATGAACCTACTGTAGATGTTACAAATGATGCATTGCTTAATCATAGAAATATTATGCAAAGACACTGGGAGAGTGCACCTAAAGTTTGATTTAAAGTTTACTGTCTTGTGTACAGAGTACAGAGGAATTCTTACTTATGTGTCTAATCAACATGCAAAATGTCACCATTGTCTGGTTAAGGATGACACAGAACAAGAAAATTAATCTGTACATCTTGCATTTGTCTAAATGATGATGCAGCTGCGTTTTCCCAAAGTTTCCAAAATTCAGCAGCTCCAACACAAAAATGGGATTCAACAAAGGCCTGACGCGCAGGAATGATTCCACAGACGAAATATCTTTGTTTTTAAAAGTTTAGTTAAGTTTCAAAGTAAAACAGTTCACACAAAAAAGAAAATTAAAATAGCAAAAAAAAGGAAAAATTATAATAAGAAAAATTTAGTTCTAAGCTTAATCTTGTTATATCTTAAATCGTTACTAGTCACTTATAATTTCTGAACCATTTCAAAACGGTCAGAAAACTGTATGCTTATCCCATTTCTAACTTAAAAATGGATCTTTCAAGTTCTAATTTACTGGGACCTGCTCTAAACACAACAAAGCTTATTATCACGCCATTTCTCAGTTATAGCAAGAAGATTCTATCTCTTACGAACTTATAGGGGGAAAAGACTACAGTATACCATTGTCTATGACTATGGAAGAAATTATATTCTATTCAAATAAAGCAAGCATTAATATGAATTTAACTTAAAACTTTAACTTTCTATGATTGGCTCTTACATTTCCGGCCCCTAATTGGCTATGCAGGAGCAGAGGCAATTACTGTACTTCAATATGAGCCAGTTACTTTTATATTAACTATTCTTTTCTAATCATTAGCAATAACACAGCAAACAAACATTTTAAAAATTTCATATTTCAAACATTAGCTGTTTCTTGAAGCAGGCACAGTTTGTTCACGGGTCTGTCCAGTGTGCTGGCTTTGGTCTGCACACAAACTCTTCTGACTGCACCTTTGGCATCTGGCATCTTCGGCTGTTCTACGCAAAGCATAAGAAGCACAACTGGGTGAAGAAGTGGCACCAAAAAGATGTACTGTCATTTTGTATTCTTCAAGGTCTTTACTTAGATTACCTTCAGGTCACCATAAAAAATGTAAAAGATCAGTGTCTCTATCTGGTACTTTAACTTGGTAGAACATTGACTTAATGTCTGCCATTAATGCTACTGGCTCCTTTCTGAATCTTGTAAGGACGCCAATGAGTGTGTTAGTTAGGTCAGGACCTTTTAATAATTGCTCATAAAGTGAGATTCCCTGGTAGGTGGCTGTGCAATCAAAGACCACTCAAATTTTATTTTTTCTTTGGATGATACACATTGTGATGTAGGATGTACCACACTCTGCCTTCATTGCAATTTAGGCTTTCTTTGGGTACCTTGACAGCGTAACCCTTGTCTATAATGTCTTTCATGAAGGCTTTATAGTCTCCGTGGAAACCTCAATTTTTGCTAAGTTTTCTTTTGAGTCCAATAGCACGCTGTTCAGCAATACAGCAATTGTTTGGCATTTTCAGTGTTTCATCCTTCAAAGGCAAATTTAAGCAATAATGGCCTCCTACCAGTTTCGCAGATTCTGAGGCTATGTGCATGAACTTGATGTCCTCCTGTGACATCTCCTCCTTTTCTTCACAGCTGCGTTCTGGAAAATCTGTGTTATACTGTTGCAGCAACATATCCTCAATCTCTGTTATTGACACACGATTGATTGAATGTTTGGGCATCGTACCACTTTGTTTTGCGAGGTCATCAATCTCTTTGTATGGTCCACCAACCACCCATTCAAGTGCAGTCTTCATAGCATAGCATAGGGTCCACCTCCTTGGCTAGGTATGGTTCGTAACTCCTTGAAAATTTCTGGGTAGTTGATTCCTATTAAAAGATCAACTTCAGAATCAATACGAGTTAGACGTACCTCTTTAAGATATGCCCACTTATCGATGTCTTCTTGTAGTGGAATATTTTCTCTGTCCACTGGAATGGAGACCTGTGTAAAGACCTTTGGCAAATCAATATATTCATCATCATTTAGACCAGGGGTAGGCAACGTCGGTCCTGGAGTGCCACAGTATGTGCAGGTTTTTGTTCCAACCCAGTTCCTTAACGAGAACTCAATTATTGCTGATGAAGCACATATTGCTTAAGTGACATTTTAATGCTTCATTTTAGTGGTCTCGCTTGTTAAGGTTCTCCAACCTTAATTGCTTATTTCAATCTTAAACTGCTGCATTCAGTGTTTTAATTGCTCCTTATTAGCAATAAGATGTAAAAGACAAAGCAGCCAGCAGTTCTCCAGCTAGCTTTTTTGCAATTACATCTGTGTGTGTTCGTCATGCACGGTTTGATTTAATAAAACACTTAATAGAAAAATGTGACAGACTGAAAATGATCTGTTTTAGGCTTCAAATCATTTGGATGATATCCTTGGAAAGGAAAAAAGTCTACGATATAAAAGCCTTACATTGCACAGACTAACAAGCCATAAAATTAAATAAGGTCTGAGATTGGCAATGATTGGTTTCTAATTAAGCAATTGGGTTGGAATGAAAACCTGTAGCCACTGCGGCTAACCAGGACCGACATTGCCTACCCCTGTTTTACATCTTATTGCTAATAAGGAGCAATTAAAACACTGAATGCAGCAGTTTAAGATTGAAATAAGCAATTAAGGTTGGAGAACCTTAACAAGCGAGACCACTAAAATGAAGCATTAAAATGTCACTTAAGCAATATGTGCTTCATCAGCAATAGTTGAGTTCTCGTTAAGGAACTGGGTTGGAACAAAAACCTGCACATACTGTGGCACTCCAGGACCGAAGTTGCCTACCCCTGATTTAGACCACAGACTTGTAAATCTGATAAGACAGAACTTTGTGTTAGCACTTTTGAATCATCATCATAGTTATTCATAGTTTTGAGAAATACTTGTGTTTTTCTCCCTTGAAGGTTTAATTGTTTCTGGAGCTTTTCAGTGCAAATTGTTACTGTACTGCCTTGGTCTATAAAGGCATATGTTTCTACATACCTTTCGCCTTTCTTAGATTTTACCTTAACAGGAACTACTTGCTGTGGCCCCAGTAAAGTTACAAGTTCCAGTCTCTGTTTCCTTTTCAGTAGATGTTGCCACACTAGCTGTAGCTTTAGATGTTGTTCCGGATTCTCTTCGGATGTGTAAGATGTCTGGGTGCTGAAAAGAACACGTCTGACATTTCATTCTTTCTTTACAGTTCTTACCAAGGTGCCCTTGTTTGAGACAGCGAAAACATAAACCTTTAGATTTTAAAAAGTCAGTTCTTTCTTTGTGCGGCAATTCTTTGATTTTACTACATTCAGCAAGGATATGTTGACCACTGCAAAATACACAAGGCTTTTTAAAGGCATAAGTGTCTATGGAGGACCTCTTGTTTAAGGTGTCCGGAGCTTCTTTTTCATCAGTTTCAGTGATGTTTGTAGCGAAAGTACTTCCCTTTTTTTGACTAAAATTCATAGAAGGCTTTCTTTTGTCATTCCTCTCTTCTTTTTCTATGTAGATGTAACTTTGCGTAGCTGTACTATGTATTGAATGAGAGGCGTTCTGAGCTTGTGTGTGTAAGAAATTTATTAAATCTTTAAATTTTACGTCTCTTTTTTCTTCTCTCTCAGTACAGCAGGCTACTGATAACCACTCTTGTTTCAGTTCATATGGGAGCTTTGTGACGACAATATGTAGATTTTCTCCTATATCGAATTCGTTGTGTTTTCCTCCTGACGTAGGTGCTGCATTCATACAACGACCGAGGAAGAGAGCTAAATCTACTAATGCTCCTCCATCTTCTGCTGACTTTATCTGAGGCCAATTCATAATTTTTTTAATGTGTGCTCTATATATCTGCCTGCTACCTCCATAGTAGGTTTTGAGCAGGTGACCTTGATAACCTTTCTTTGGCACAAGTCCGAGACAGGATTGAATGAGCTCTTGAGGGCGACCTCTAGTGTATTGTTCCAGAAAATGCAGTTTATCTTGTTCATTTTCAAACACTTTGTCTATGCCATAATCAAAGGCTCTAATGAATGATGAATATGTTAAGGGATCACCATTAAATATTGGTACTTCTGTACGTGGCGCTGGGGGTTTATCTTGTTTCTCCCACTGCTGAGCTTTTAGTCTGTTAGCTTCAGCAACTGCTTTTTGGCTTTCGGTTTGATTCTGTATGAGCAATTCGACAAAATCTTCTTTGTAAGTCTGCAAACGGGCCCCTGTGGTAATTACTGGTCGTTCCTGCCTGTCCAACTCGAGTTCTTCTAACCTTTGTAGGATTTTATTAAGTTCTGTGCGTTCAAGTGTGACTGTCGAAGAGGGTGATGGTGCTGCTGCAGCACGTTTCTGGGCTAAAGAGTCACATTTAATATCCAGAGCGCGCTTTAACTGTGGAGAAGCCTTTCGCACCTTTGACATTGAGTGAACCCGTTCTTGTAATTGCATCCCTTTGAATTGATTAACTAGCTGTTCATCGGACATGTGTGTTAACAGTCTTTTTGCATCTTTCAGCCATAGCGTTGTAACATTAACAAATTCATTCCAATTCTTAGAGCTTTCAGCGAATGTCGTTTTCTGTTTCTTAATTGCGCTTGCGTTTTCTTTACATAGCGCAGATAGTAATCTTTTATTCAACTCCTCAATCTGACTGTGCGTATCACTAAAGTTTCCAAGCTTTTGTGCTACTTCTATAAGATTTTCTTTAGAATCTTTAAGGCTGTCGATTTCAGTCATAAGCACAGAAAGCTGACCTTTCCTTCTACTTATATGATCTTTAAGATCTCCGATTACATTCTCTGGCTTTGAATCCATACTCAAATCACTACTAACTTCACTTGAGTTATGCTTAGACATTGCCATGACAACAGCTCAAAAGACTGACAGCTGGCTTTCCTGACAGCAACTTCGTCACAATCGGGATGTTCCAACAAAGCAAACCACTTCCTTACGGCAAGGCTTCAAAGTCTCAGGTAAAAACACAAGCAATAAGCCACAATGTCTTTATAATATCACAGTCTCTTAAAATCTTCTCAAGTTCAGGTATGGCGACCTTGCTTTCATTTACGACCATGCAGAGATAGAAGGTAAGAGCACAGTACCTCAGGATGTCTCAGTTCTTTTTCTTTCGTTGACGAGCTCTGGAGCAGAAGCGTCCTTAAATGGTAGATTCCAGTTTCAAGGCCTTCAGATGGCAAGTTTTCTGACGAAAATGCAGCTGCGTTTTCCCCAAAGTTTCCAAAATTCAGTAGCTCCAACATAAAAATGGGATTCAACAAAGGCCTGACGCGCAGAAATGATTCCACAGACAAAATATCTTCGTTTTTAAAAGTTTAGTTAAGTTTCAAAGTAAAACAGTTCACACAAAAAAGAAAATTAAAATAGCAAAAAAAAGTAAAAATTATAATAAGAAAAATTTAGTTCTAAGCTTAATCTTGTTACATCTTAAATTGTTACTAGTCACTTATAATTTCTGAACCATTTCAAAACAGTCAGAAAACTGTATGCTTATCCCATTTCTAACTTAAAAATGGATCTTTCAAGTCCCTGTTTACTGGGACCTGCTCTAAACACAACAAGGCTTATTATCACACTGTCTCTCAGTTATAGCAAGAAGATTCTGTCTCTTATGAACTTATAGGGGGAAAAGACTGTACCATTGTCTATGACTATGGAAGAAATTATATTCTATTCAAATAAAGCAAGCATTAATATGAATTTAACTTAAAACTTTAACTTTCTATGATTGGCTCTTACAGATGATCTCACATACATCTTATGAAGTGAGTAGTAGCTTATTGTTATGCTTAGAACCAAAAGGAAAAACCTCTGCTGGGTCCATATTGTGTACACACAACCTGCACCTCAGACAACTGATCTTAATTACTGTCAGATCTTTAGATATGGCCATGTGGACTTCCTTCGTTAGTTTTAGTCACAATTACAGATTTAGTTAGTTTTGAGTGAGCAAGCTGAATTTTCTGCATAAGCTTGCTACTAAGGTTCAACACAGCCAGAGTCTTTTTCAGGAAAGTCCTCATTTGATCTTGGATTATGTGCATTGGACAGGGACAACACTGTTGCTTTCACCAGTTGGATTCTAATAAAAATTACCACACAATCTGGAGTTATCACTGCCTTAAGACATATCTAATTTGTCATTATCTCCTCACTAAGAACAATTCTTCAGTGGATTTAATAGATGCAAGCATAATAAATATTTACTCCAATCACATAAAATAAAGTTTCATTAAATAATATAAAGTCTTCTGTATCTCAAATGAACCTGTTTCCTTTTATTTAGATGTGTCATATTTAAACAGAGTCCACAGATAATGTGTCATACAAACAGCCACTGATTACAGCCTCATGAACTATTCTCTAATGATTTACACTGCAGCGACTTAGTCAAGTTATCTTCATTAAACCCTATCTACTTTAGCCAATTTTTACATTTACTACATTTTTTCAAATGACAGTAAGGCAAATAAATGTGTATATATTTGTATGGCTGCATTATGTTGTTCAGTGTCATGGGGAATATAAAGCTTGCAGTTATTTTTCTGTATTGCTGTAAATGATTGTTCTGCATATTGAATAATTCTGAGCTCACTGATTGCTTTTCTTTTTTCTGAAAGATTGATTTTCCAATGTCTTCTTTCCCAAATGGAGTGAAAGACACCTGGGTGATCCCACCGATCAACGTCCCTGAAAATCAGAGAGGTGTTTTCCCCAAGAACCTGGCTCAGGTTTGTAGTATGTGTAGTGCAAGTTGCAAAAATGTCATGCAATCAGTGGCTTTTTTCTCAGATTGAGTGGATTTTCATCAATGATTTTTATTTTTTTTGATGTATGAATTGATGCCTCAATCTGTTTGTCATAGATCAAATCCAGCAAGTCGAAGGAATCCATTATACACTATAGCATAACTGGATCAGGTGCTGATTTGCCCCCAGCAGGACTATTTGAAATGGATAAAACCAGTGGATGGTTACTATTGACTGAACCTCTGGACCGAGAGAAGCAGTCTGAATATGTGGTGAGTTTTCATCTTCTGTCTGTCTATTTGATTGCATGCACAGCTTGATAAAATACATTATGCACCCTTATATATATGTATATTAAGTACTTTTTTTTGACAGCTTACAGTACATGCAGTTTCAATTAATGGAGATATAGCAGAAGATCCTGTGCCCATGACTATAACTGTAATTGATCAAAATGACAACAAACCTGAGTTTATCAGCAAAACCTTTGTAGGAAAAGTGAGAGAAGGATCAACACCAGGTGCCCATTTATTACCATTTTATGTGAGCTACATATACTGTACAAGACTGTGAACTTTATTGTAAGCTTTATTTACTCTTTTTTTGAAGTCCTTTAGACTCACTGACATCATATTTTTAATGGAAGAGTCCAAGAAAAGAAAATGAACTGAAATAGGAAAGCTATATGTAATGTGCTGATTTCATTATTTCCCATTTTTCATTTGCAGGTGTTACATTTATGACTGTAACTGCCATAGATAAAGACGATCCGAATACTGACCATGCTAAGATTAAATATTCAATTTTAAGTCAAATTCCACCAAATTTACCTGTGTTTGCCATCAGCCCGGATACTGGATCCATTAGTGTGATGTCACCAGGTCTGGATCGAGAGGTAAACATTTACAGTATATCACACTCAGTTATATCAGACCAGATTCTAACTAGCATCAAAAAACTTTCCAGAGTATTAATACTTCACAGGTTTCATAATCTGCTAAAAGTTACTTGTTTTTGGCATACATGGGGATGGATGAATTGCATACTATACATTTTCTTTAAACATACTCATAATTACAAAAAATCTGAAATCAACGAAGAAATTGTTAATAGGCAGTACTGTCCAGAGTAAGATAAGGCATACAGCAGCAATCAGAATGGAAAATATAAGTCTGCATGTCCAATGTCAGTATGTGAAACTTTTGAACTCACAGTACAAGTAATCTAATTGTTATTCAAAAAGTCTACAGGTATCCAAAATGTACCATTTCACTACATCTCTCATGTATAACATTTTCAACTTCTCTAAAGTGTTCCACCTTTTGGGGAAATATCCTTGGTCTTAACTGTTTAAATTTGGAACATTTTAAATAATGATCTAATATTTTTAACTAAAAAATTTAAAATGTTCAAATTAATTGAAAGTAAGGTAAAAAAGTATTAAGCATACATTAAAAATGATAAGCAATTACACTTTTAATTCACATTTGTATTTATGTAAATGAAAATCTTCCAAAAAACTGTAAAAAAGCATTTTTATATCACATGCTTACTCTTGGCTAATAAAGTTTCAAATATTTTTGTATTTTACAGAAAGCAGCTAAATATAAATTAATAGTCAAGGCTGCTGCTATGAATGGGAAAGGACTACATACACTTACGACTGCCATTATCAATGTTGTGAGTAAGGACGACAAGGTACACTGTTTAACATTGGTGCCTATTTACCTAGCCTGAAATATGGAGGGACTATTCTTTTATTACTATAAACCTTTCTTTTACAGTATGGTCCCTGCTGAGCCCATCCCCTGTACTGTGCTTTCCCAATGCCAATTACAGCATTCGCATCTCCTGCTACCTAAGCAATACATATATATAAAGGATGCTTCAATCAGGTTTTTTTAGGGCCAATACCAATTATTGAATTCATGTTAATGAATTGGTTGATTCCAATACTGATTCCAAATTTATTTTTAATCCCTTGTAAGAGAACAAACAAAAAGTTTTGGCACCACCCTGCAAACACCTTACAATTAGAATGCAAGAGAAAACAAGCAATAATGGCAATAACATTTTTTTCAAATTCAAGTTCTAAAGTGAACTGTTTACAAGATGACCAAAGTTCTGGTCACAAGTCTTTCCAGCTTGGGGAAGTGGGTCCATGTGGACAGACACCAGAAGTGATGTCAGAGATGGTACAGCTGTCAATCATCTGGTCTGCAGAGGGAGAAAGAGCAAAGGCATTAGAACACAGCTCCAACTCCTGGGGCTGTGGGTAACTGCAATCACCAGAACCCTTAGGCTGTCCCTTATGCGCACATGCGTGACAGGATCTCCACCCCAGCTTAGCCTAGACCCGTCAAATCAGGCAGCCCAAGCTGTGAGGTCATGAATACGAGAACATCGGCATTGGCTTGGAGAGAACTTTTGTGATGGAGGACTTTGAACCAATAATGCTGAAGGTCCAAGAGCTACCTAATGATTTACATGCATTAAATTCCTTATGAAGTGGCATCCACTGAAAGGGTGCATGGTCCGTAGTAGTACTTCAGCTGGTTAATAACCCGCTTTATGACCAAGATTTCTCTTTCCACTACTGCATACAAAGTGTTCAGATCCAGTAGTTTCTGGCTCAGGAATATGATAAGGTGTTCAAAATCAAAAGTGCTTTGGCTCAGCACAGCCTATTAGACAAAAGGCAAAGAAAAATCATGAGTTATTAGCATTGGTGTTTTAAATCACGGAATGCGGCTTCTGTATTAGCATCCCATACCAACGTGTTAGGGGCCCACTTCTTTGTACGATCAGTCAAGGGCGCTGCCCTCTCAGAAAAACAAGGCACAAACTAGTGGTAGTACCCCTCCAAACCTAAGAAAACTTGGTCTTGATACTTGGTTTTCAGATGGGGCAATTTCATGATGGCATCAACTATAGAACATTGTAGTCAGACCATACCCCTGCCCACTAAGTAGCCTAAATACTTTGCCTCATTCAATCCAAAATGACCTTTCTTGGGATTGATCCCACGGATCTGCTTCACATGTTCCTCCTATGTGCTGGAATAGATAATGTCATCTAGATAGGCGGCATTATACAAATTGTTGGAGTGTAGCACTGTATCCACCAGACACTGGAAAGTCGCTGCTGGTGCCCCGTGCACTCCAAATGGGAGAACACAATACTGTTGCTAGGAGTGCTAAACATGGCCTTCTTCTTAGCAGATTCCGTTAAAGGAATTTGCCAGTACCCTTTATTCATGTCAAGTGTGGTCAAATATTAAGCCTTTCCAAACCATTCAAGGAATTTGTCCACACATGGCATCGGGTAAGCATTGAATTGATTAAGTCAGTGGAAGTCATTCCAAAAGTTCCACCTTCAGTCAGGATTTGGGACCAAGATAATGGGGCTAGAAGAGGGACTAAAACTTTTCTCTATTACATCAAGATACAGCATTCTCTTGATCTCAAGCTCCACTTCTGCTCTTTTTGCCTCCAGAAGGCAATACTGGCGTTCTTGGACAATAACCCAAGTTTTAGTGATGATGTCATGTGCAATCAAGAAAGTTCTTCCATGTCACTCATTCGCCACTTCCAGGGCAGACAAGATGGCTGCTTCAAGCTCTTGTCATTGCTTTGGCATCAAATGTGTGCCAAAATTACATGTTATGTTCTGAGCGAATAATGAACAAGGTTATCTGGAGTAGGGATCAGGCTCCCTGTCCTTTCAAGTTTTCAACAAATTGACATGGTATACTCATTTGATTGGCTGATGATTCAATAGTTTAACCAAATAATCGACTAGCCCCTTCCTCTACTTTATTACTTATGACCCTTACCAATGTGCCAGGAAATTTACGGTGGGAAATGGGAATAAGGACCATGGTTTGAATTCCTGAAGAGATGTGCCACAGTCATAATAGTGACACTGTTCCACATTCTCTTTTAGAATTGGTAGAATTTTTTAATATCTATTGCATAACTGCACAATATATTCTAGAATATTGGTAGAAGTGACTGCCTCTTCCTCCCATCCTTCTATTAATATGTCCAATATTCCCCAGGATTGCTGCCCATATAACAGTTCAAAAGGTGAAAAACTCATTGAGGCTTGTGGGACCTTACAGTATGCAAACAGAATGAGGAGGAGTAACTGATCCCAGTTTCCCCCCTCCTCGCTGACCACCTTACGTAATATTTGCTTGAGCATCTGACTAAACTGCTCCAATAAACCATTAGTTTGAAGAAGATACACTGAGGTTTTTAAATGCTTAATATGGAGTAACTTGGCAACCTCCCCAAACATCTCCAAGGTGAAAGGCAACACCTGGTCTGTTAAGACTTCTTTCAGAATGTCGAGCACACGCAAAGACCCCTACCAGTTCTTTTGCGATATTCTTAGAATTGGCCATTCTCAAGGGAATAGCTTCGGGGTAACATATAGCATAGTCAACTATCACCAGAATTCATTTATGACCATGTCCAGGGGGTTCAAGGGGTCCTGCAATGTCGATTCCTAGGCGCTTAAGCTCTATGTCGATGAGCGAGATGGGAACAAGAGGGTCCTTCCAATGAATCTGCCATAACTGACATTCTGGTTAGGAAGCCCAAACAGTAGGGGCCTCCTCATTTATTCCTGGCCAATCAATCTGTTCTAACATCTTCTCTGTTCCCAGATGGGCACCTAGGAAATGGGTGTGTGCTAGCTTGCAAACCAGCCGCCGCTGGCTAAACTACAGTAATACCTCATGTAAGAGGGCACTACAACTAAATTATTTTTATTTATATATTATATTTAATTATTATTTATTATATATTCTCTGTGTATGACTCTGCATGGAGAAGGAGCCAGTTTCATTTTCATTTTTTAAAATGTCTGGGTGAATGCACAATTTAATCCTTTTTCCCTTGTTACATTTTTAGATGATATCAAATGCTGAAAATACTGATATCACTACAGACATTGTACCAATTGCTGAAATTTTTGATATCACAAAAGCTGCTCCTGCCACCAATCTGAAATTTGAACTGTTTCGTAAAGAAGAAACTCCATCTCATATTAAAGTCTGGAATGTGTTAAGCAAAGAGTAAGTATGAGTGAATTAAATAATATATCATTTTTCCAGTAAAGTGTAAAAATATATATGAAAACTACTTTATATATTGGGAGACCACACATGGAGACATCTTACAAGCTGAAGTAAATTTTAATATATTTTATACATATTTTAAAAAGTGTCATTAAATACTAAAATTAAAAAAGAGTCATCCTATGGAGTGTCTTGAACTGTACACCAATTAAAATATGCATTTACCTGTTATGTGAATTTCCATCTTTTCCATCCATCCATCCACTATCCAACCCACTACATTCTAACTACAGGGTCACGGGGGTCTGCTGGAGCCAATCCCAGCCAACACATGGCGCAAGGCAGGGAACAAACCCCGGGCAGGGCGCCAGCCCACTGCAGGGCACACACACACACACACACCAAGCACACACTAGGGACAATCTACAATCACCAATCCACCTAACCTGCATGTCTTTGGACTGTGGGAGGAAACTGGAGCACCCGGAGGAAACCCACGCAGACACGGGGAGAACATGCAAACTTCATGCAGGGTGGACCCGGGAAGCGAACCCGGGTCTCCTAACTGCGAGGCAGCAGCGCTACGCACTGTGCCACCGAGCCGCCCATTTCCATCTTTTATTGTATTTAAATACAAACCTGGGTTTTTCTATCAAGGCTGTACGGCTGCACAGTGGTTAGTTCAGCTTTTTTGCGGCTCCGGGAGACTGAGTTCAGTCTTGGCCCTTTCATTTTTTATTTAGTATTTACACATTCTTCCTATTTGGCATTTTTGTTTTGTCCTGATACTCTGAATTTCCTCTCATATCTAATTGTGTTTGTAATATAATAGACTGTGGTCCTATCCAGATTTGGTTCCTGCCTCCCCCATTGCTGTGGGGAGAGGCTCTGGTTACTTGGAATGCTGAAAATGGATTAAAATTATTTAGTTTATAGATAGGCACGGTGGCGCAGTGGGTAGCGCTGCTGCCTCGCAGTTGTGAGGCCTGGGGACCTGGGTTCGCTTCCCGGGTCCTCCCTGCGTGGAGTTTGCATGTTCTCCCCGTGTCTGCATGGGTTTCCTCCGGGCGCTCCGGTTTCCTCCCACAGTCCAAAGACATGCTGGTTAGGTGGATTGGCGATTCTAAATTGGCCCTAGTGTGTGCTTGGTGTGTGGATGTGTTTGTGTGTGTCCTGCGTTGGGTTGGCACCCTGCCCGGGATTGGTTCCTGCCTTGTGCCCTGTGTTGGCTGGGATTGGCTCCAGCAGACCCCCGTGACCCTGTGTTCGGATTCAGCGGGTTGGACAATGGATGGATGGATAGTTTATAGATATTTCTTTTTCCCCTGATCAACACAAAACTTTATGAAGTTAATTCAAAAGAAGTCTTCATATTATTATAAACTAGCTATGCATTAAAATATCATATTATTTATTCCATAAGTATTCATTCCATTTGGCTTGAGACATCTTGTGTAATTAGTTATATATTTTAAAAAGAACATGAGAACATATGTGTGAACTTGTCAAGTGTAAATTTTGTACAAATGTTTTTCTTCCCACAAAGAACCCTAGACACATGGAATAAATTACTAAGTAACTGCAATATTAGCCATATTTGGACGTGTGTTGTGTTTATTTTAGATTTATTTTAACCCAGCCACAGGGGATGCACAAACCAGTGTGTTTCTTCATGCCAGTCCCAAGACGGGATAAATGGGGAGGGTTATGTCAGGAAGGGCATCCGGTGTAAAATTTTACTAAATCAATATGCGCACAACAATACAAACTTCCATACCAGATCGGTAATAACGACCACCACCAGTACTGTTAGCCAACAGGGTGCTGGCGGAAATTGGGCTACTGTTGGCTGAAGAAGGAGAAGAAGAGAGGGGAGACGTGTCCGGAGGCAGGAGGAGAGGAGGAAGGTAAAGAGAGTGGAACTGAGGGTAGGAACTTTGAATGTTGGCAGTATGACTGGTAAGGGGAGAGAGTTAGCAGATATGATGGAGAGAAGGAAGGTTTATATATTGTGCGTGCAAGAGACTAAATGGAAGGGGAGTAAGGATAGGTGGATTCAAATTGTTCTATCATGGTGTGGATGGGAGGAGAAATGGTATAGGGGTTATTCTGAAGGAACAGTATGTCAAGAGTGTTTTGGAGGAGAAAAAAGTGTCAGACAGAATAATGTTTATGAAGCTGGAAATTGGAGGTGTGATGATGAATGTTGTTAGTGCATATGCACTGCAAGTTGGGTGTGCAATGGGTGAGAAAGAAGATTTTTGGAGTGAGTTGGATGAAGTGATGAACAGTGTACCCAAGGTACAGAAAGTGGTGATTGGAGCGGATTTCTATGGACATGTTGGTGAAGGGAACAGTGGAGATGATGGGTAGATATGGTGTCAAGGAGAGGAATGAAGAGGGTCAGATGATAGTGAATTTTGCCAAAAGGATGGACATGGCTGTGGTGAATATGTATTTAAAGAAGAGGGAGGAACATAAGGTTACGTACAAGAGTGGAGGAAGATGCACACAGGTAGATTACATCCTATGCAGAAGAGATAATCTGAAGGAGATTGAAGACTGCAAAGTGGTGGCAGAGGAAAGTGCAGCATAGGATGGTGGTATGTACGATGACGCAGGAGATCAAGAAGAGGACGAGAGTGAGAGCAGAAGCAAGTATCAAATGGTGGAAGTTGAAAGAGGAAGACTGCAAGGTTATGTGTAGGGAGAAGATGAGACAGGCACTGGGTGGTGGTGAAGAATTACCAGACAATAGGGAAACTACAGCAAATGTTGTAAGGGTGAGAGCAAGAAGGGGGCTTGGTGTGACATCTGGACAGAGGAAGGAGGAAAAGGAAACCTGGTGGTGGAATGGGGAAATACAGGAGATTATACAGAGGAAGTGGATGCAAAAGAAGAAGTGGGATAGTCAGAGAGATGCAGAAAGTATACAAGAGTACAAGGAGATAAGGCGCAAGGTGAAGAGAGAGGTGGCGAAGGCTAAAGAAAAGGTGTATGATGAGGGAGAAAAGGACCTGTACTGATTGGCTAGACAGAGGGACTGCGCTGGGAAGGATGTGCAGCAGGTTAGGGTGATAAAGGATAAAGATGGAATCATACTCACAAGCGAGGAGAGTGTGTGAGCAGATGGGAATAGTACTTTGCGAGGCTGATGAATGAAGAGAACAACAGAGAGAAGAGGTCGGATGATGTGGAGATAGTGAATCAGGAAGTGCAACGGATTAGCAAGGAGGAAGTAAGGACAAATATGAAGAGGATGAAAAATGGAAAGGCTGTTGGTCCAGATGTTATACCTGTGGAAGCATGGAGGTGTTTAGGAGAGATGGCAGTGGAGTTTTTAACCAGATTGTTTAATGGAATCTTGGAAGGTGAGAGGATGCCTGAGGAGTGGAGAAGAAGTGTACTGGTGCTGATATTTAAGAATAAGGGGGATGTGCAGGACTGTAGTAACTACAGGGGGATAAAATTGATGAGCCACAGCATGAAGTTATGGGAAAGAGTAGTGGAAGCTAGGTTAAGAAGTATGGTGATGATTAGTGAGAAGCAATATGGTTTTATGCCAAGAAAGAGCACCACAGATGCAATGTTTACTCTGAGGATGTTAATGGAGAAGTTTAGAGAAGGCCAGAAGGAGTTGCATTGCGTCTTTGTGGACCTGGAGAAAGCATATGACAGGGTGCTTCTAGAGGAGTTGTTGTATTGTATGAGGAAGTCAGGAGTGGCAGAGAAGTACATAAGAGTTGTACAGGATATGTACGAGGGAAGTGTGACAGTGGTGAGGTCTGCAGTAGGAGTGACGGATGCATTCAAGGTGGCAGTGGGATTACATCAGGGATCGGCTCTGAGCCCTTTCTTATTTGCAATGGTGATGGACAGGTTGACAGATGAGATTAGACAGGAATCCCCGTGGGCTGTGTTGTTTGCTAATGACACTGTGATCTGTAGCGATAGTAGGGAGCATGTTGAGGAGACTCTGGAGAGCTGGAGATATGCTATAGAGAGGACATGAATGAAGGTCAGTAGGAACAAGACAGAATACATGTGTGTAAATGAGAGGGAGGTCAGTGGAATGGTGAGGATGCAGGGAGTAGAATTGGCGAAGGTGGATGAGTTTAAATACTTGGGATCAACAGTACAGAGTAACGGGGATTGTGGAAGAGAGGTGAAAAAGAGAGTGCAGGTTGGGTGGAATGGGTGGAGAAGAGTGACAGGAGTAATTTGTGACAGACGGGTATCAGAAAAAGTGAAAGGGAAGGTCTACAGGACAATAGTGAGACCAGCTATGTTATATGGGTTGGAGACAGTGGCACTGACCAGAAAGCAGGAGACAGAGCTGGAGGTGGCAGAGTTAAAGATGCTAAGATTTGCACTGGGTGTGACGAGGATGGATAGGATTAGAAATGAGGACATTAGAGGGTCAGCTCAAGTTGGACGGTTGGGATTTAACTATTTAACTAATAGTATATATTTCTAAACCCATCTGACCCAGTTTGAGGTTATGATGGAGTAGCAGTCTAATCCTGCAGCATCAGACACAACTCAGGAACCAACTTTGGATGAGAGTGAATACTTAAGCAATGAATATTTCTTTCAGAGTGTAATATATGTTGAAAGCTATGTACAACTAAAATAGGTTTTCATTTTGACATTATTGATTTTTGTGTTAATCAGTGAAAAACTATTAAATACTTTAATATTAAATATCTTAAAACAAATCAATTTTTAAAAAAGTCCAAGGTATGATTATGGTACCTTTAGTAGATAAAGTGAAAATGTGAGCAAAGCTTTCAAGAGCATCTCGATAGATAGATAGATAGATAGATAGATAGATAGATAGATAGATAGATAGATAGATAGATAGATAGATAGATAGATAGATAGATAGATACTTTATTAATCCCAATGGGAAATCTCCTTGTGTTTCAGAATTTCAAATAGTTTTGCTGCCTTTGGTGGCATGAACCAGTCTTTGTATAATGTGAAGATTGCTGTATAGAAAAGGAATATGTATTGAAAACCTATCAAAAAGCAGAGAATTTGTAGAAAAATGTTTCTTTTTGAGTTGCTCCCTTTATAACAAAGGCATTATTTACAATTGTCAATAATAATGATAATAATAATAAAAACTGAGTCACAATAATATGCTTAGGCTATTACATTATAGCCACTGTAACCACTGGTTCTTCTTCCTATCACTAAGAAAATCTTATTCTTTATTTCAGTGTCACCCCTGACAATGGTCAGGTCTCAGCAAAAAATATTTTGCCAGGCATATACCGACTGCATCTTGATACCGGTGATTACTGGGGCAAGCGAAGCATGGACTTTCTTTATCCCTATGTTGAGGTATCTTAAAAACGTAGATGGCTATCTTATATATTGAGAGATCTACCATAAACTGAACATGTCGATTTTAATGTGTGCTGTAGTTATAAGTATACTGTATACTGTACATACACATATATTTCAATGTCAAAAAATGTAACTCACTTGTAGCAAAGGGATCTTTCAGAATGCAAGTATTTCAAATCTTAAAAATACTGAACCTTATTTTATTGTCATACTAAAATGCACAGTTTTAACAGTTATTATTTAAAATATATTATTCATGAGTTGGAAAAAGAAACTACTAACCATCATCCTCTCAAACAAAAGACACTAGTTAGACAAAGCTGGTCTGACAAGCTGCACATTATTACATCAAAGCACAGCTCAGAATAATCTCAAATGCACATAGTGCTAAGAGCACAAAGGCATTTAAATGTCTTACAGTACTGTTTATTGTGGACAACATGAAATGTACTGTTTTATTGAAACATCTTTTGCTTCTTAGCTAGGACACATCATCATCAATGTACTGGTAGTTCTTAACTGTTTCAGGTTGCTCAACATTATACATACTTGCACTAGTCAGCCACCAGAGATAGATCACACCCCAACATGTTCCCTAGCAGCAGCCTCCCTCAGATCCTCTCTCTTGGTCCAGAGACATCTGGAGGCTCTCTCCCAAGTCTGCATGTTGCTATAGATTGCCTTCATCCTAGTTTCTGCTGTAATACCAAGTTCAGTATAGGCCTTACAGAACAAGCTTCCTGCAAATCCTATGAACACCTCTGCCGGCTGATGTCTAGCCCTCTAGTCTTGTCTATGGCAGTTGCTAACAAGGCCATCTACTTTATCTCTTACTTTGGCTAAAATACCTCCTCCATGCATTCTCTCTGTGAAAGAAAATTACTTGCTTACAGGCTACTAAGGATTAAAAGCTGTTTGCTGCAGTAAAAAAGTTGCTCACACAGGCGTCTGTCATAAGCCAGTATGTGGTAAGTTGACCAAGGGCAGCTTCTGCTTGTCTGTCAAAAGACAGGGTGCAATGAGTTGACTTTGAGCAGCTTTTCCTTTTCAGGCAAGTCTGTCACAAAAAAACAAAAATAAGACAATGATAACTTCTGCTTTAAGGGCCTAACTGACACGTATGCAAAAAAGAAATGGATGGCTGATTTAAGCAATAAAAACAGAATGTTCGGATCAACTTTTACATTTTTACATCTCCATGGCATGGTAAGTTCCAGCAAAATAAAGACTCCTGTTGATTCTGACACGATGATGATGTCAAGTCTGAGAGTTGTTTCTATAATGTGCTGGGAAATCTGAGTTGTCTGCCAAGACCCACTGTCAGGCACTAGTCCTGAACTGTGTTTAGTAGTCCAATCTCTATTTTTATAATTTTATTGGGCTTCTCTTAGTTCTGATGAAGGTTATGAAAGGCTTCACAGGTTTCGACATTTAGCTATTTTGCTGACAGCTTCTGCAATGGTTCTAAGCACCTGCTTGTACTGCCAATGATACAGACCTTCACCCAGAAACTTTGGACAATTTCTCAAAATGTGTTATAGGATCCCTCTTCTCTGGCATAAGGGAAAAGCTGGAGTTTCCAAAAAGTCCTAGCTGTGCATGTTTGATGGACTAGATAGGAAATCATAAATCGCTTGGACCAAGAAGTTAATGCAGTGTGATTCTGCCTGACAAATGTAGGCTCACATCATTTTTCTTTTTACATGTTATTGCTTGGTCCCACCTTATCCAGTTGCCTTGTAGTCTCATTCCTTCTGTGCTGTAGGATGTTTCCTCCTACTCAACAGCTATCCTCATCTTATTCTTTAACTTTCCTCACAGGGCCATGTCAAAGTGCGAGACTGCAAAAGTTTCAATCCATCTAATCCTCTAGCCACTTCCCATACCAGTCACACCTCTGTCAGATCAACTGCAGCCCCTTCTTTCTACTTCCTGTTGGCCTTAATGTTTGAACTTGCCCTATTGACTTTATGTCAGCTGAGTCTCTATATTGCAGCATTTTCCTTGCACACAATTCTTTCAACTCCTTCATGTGGGGCTTTAAAGAGGATTCCAGTTTACAGGTGTATTATAATGGGCAAGGTTGGTTAAGTTCCTGTCCAGACTTAGCTAACTCATTTGAAATTGGCTGACTCTCCTCTCTAAATCTATAATGATGAAAAGGGGAATTCATAAAGTCACAGGAATCAGGACAGTATTCTATGTTGATAAACCCATGCTTTAAACTTCTTGCTAACACTTTTCAAAAATCCATCTAGTTTCATGCAGGTATTCCTATTTAAGACAATTTCATTGAAACTGATTTCAAAGTTACCCAAGCTTTTCACATTTTATCTCTGTGACAGAAAGAGTTTGTGCCTGCTATGTGAAAGTGGGATTTGTCTGTGACTCCACCCTACTTTAACACTAGTGACTTGCACATGGTTGGCTTGATCTGCATCTTTGCCATCCTGTCTTCTTTTCAAGCCTTGCAGGATTCATCTGTCTCCTGGCACTGACTCAGTGGTCACTGTCATGTCATTCATATAGACACTAATGGGGAGATATGAAGCCTAGACTTGGTTGGCCTTTGTCGTGTTGCTCTACAGCCAATGATGATGATTCCAACTCTTGATTTTTACTACTCAGATGGCACTGCCCCTGCAGAGACTATCTTGCTGGTATCTCATTCATCAGGTCATGGGGACTGAGGCATATGCATTGGCCAGATCTAGCCACAGGATCACCAGATGGCCCCCATTTTCCGTGGCTGCTCTGTGGCATTGTATGACTTTTTATTCAATTTAGAAATTGTGAGGCACACACTAATACATTAAATAATGTTTGTTTTATTTTGCATCAATTAAGATATAGGTTAAACTGATTTTTAACTCATTTTTACTTACTATTGCTATGAATGTTACTATAGATCATTTCTATCTGTTATTTTCTGTGTTACTTTTTCTGTTTTTCTATTCCTGTTGTGTTGCTTTGAATACTTGTCATATGATATGAGCATGGAAGCAGTGCTCCATAAATAGAATTACTTTTACAGTTGTAGTATTTATAAAATTGTTTCTTAAATAGAGTCTTACAGCCAACAAATTTTACGGATTTCTAAACCCTAATGAGGACACAATTGTAACACTCATATTATGGACATGTGAAATATGATAATATGTTTTCTTTCTCTAGTTTATATCAGTACCTGAAATAATTGTTTGAATTAAACTTTTGATGCTAGTCAAATTGTAAAAGCAAAATAGGGATGGAACAGTCCAAACAGTACTAGTAAATTACATTTTAGGAAGTCACTGCACACTGGAGAGATTCAGAAGGACTGAAAAATGGCAAATATCATCCCATTATATAAAAAGGGTCACAGGGCAGATCCAAGCAACTATAGGCCAGTCAGCTTAACATGCATCACAGGAAAATTAATGAAAGGAATTATTAAGGATAAGATTGAGCAACACATGGCAAGGGCAGGAGTTATTAGGAACAGTCAGCATGGGTTCAGAAGAGGGAGGTCGTGTTTTACTAACATGCTGGAATTCAATGAGGAGGCAACAAAAGGATATGATCAAAGTGGAGCATATGATATTATTTATCTGGACTTTCAGAAAGCATTTGATAAGGTGCCACATGAGAGGTTGGGCATCAAATTAAAAGAAGTGGGAGTTCAGGGTGATGTTTTTAGATGGGCTCAGACACAGGTAGCAGAGGGTGATGGTGCGAGGAACCTCATCAGAACTGGCCGATGTTAAGAGTGGTGTTCCACAGGGGTCAGTGCTAGGGCCGCTGCTATTTTTAATATTTATAAATGATTTAGATAGGAATATAAGTAACAAGCTGGTTAAGTTTGCAAATGATAGCAAGATAGGTGGATTAGCAGATAATTTGGAATCTGTTATATCATTACAGAAGGACTTGGATAGCATACAGGCTTGGGCAGATTTGTGGCAGATGAAATTTTATGTCAGTAAATGTAAAGTATTACACATAGGAAGTAAAAATGTTAGGTTTGAATACACAATGGGCGGACACCTTATGAGAAGGATTTAGGAGTCATAGTGGACTCTAAGCTATCGACTTCCAGACAGTGTTCAGAAGCCATTAAGAAGGCTAACAGAATGTTAGGTTATATACAGGTAGTATGATGTGTGGAGTACAAGTCCAAGGAGGTTATGCTCATCCTTTATAATGCACTGGTGAGGCCTCATCTTGAGTACTGTGTGCAGTTTTGGTCTCCAGGCTACAAAAAGGACATAGCAGCACTAGAAAAGGTCCAGAGAAGAGCGACTAGGCTGATTCCAGGGCTATAGGGGTTGAATTATGAGGAAAGATTAAAAGAGCTGAGCCTATACAGTTTAAGCAAAAGAAGATTAAGTGGTGACATGATTGAAGTGTTTAAAATTATGAAGGGAATTTGTGCAGTGGATCAAGGCTGTTATTTTAAAATGAGTTCATCAAGAACACGGGGACACAGTTGGAAACTTGTTAAGGGTAAATTTCGCACAAACATTAGGAAGTTTTTCTTTACACAAAGAACGATAGAAACTTGGAATAAGCTACCAGGTAGTGTGGTAGACAGTAAGACGTTGGGGACTTTCAAAACTCGACTTGACGTTTTTTTGGAAGAAATGAGTGGATAGGACTGGCAAGCTTTGTTGGGCTAAATGGCCTGTTCTCGTCTAGAGTGTTCTGATGTACTAATAATGCTGTAATTCACTTAAGGGAAGATTTTACAATACAATACGACTGATTGCACTGTGCAATAATGAAGAATCAAGTGCATTAACTTCTATAATATTTATTATACACACAATAAATGTAGAATATAATGAACAGGAAATCAAATCAAATGAACAACTTAAATAATATTTAGTTTCAAAGTAAACATGTTGGGGCAAAATGTAGTAAATAAGCTGCATAGGTAAGCAGGTTGACACACAGTGGCTTAATGCCACTGTTCACGTCACACTTTGCAGATCTACGTGTGTTTGTGTGGGTTCATTTCTTTCTCTTCGTCATCAAGCCTATGCTCTGAGAGGACAAGCAATCTTATAAATTTCTTTTGAGTGTGTGTGCATGCACTTGTGTGTGTCTCTGTATGTCCATACTTGCATATTTAATTAAATTATGTATATTAAAAATTACTCGTGCACAACTTTTGCAAAATCAATAGGCCTGGTCCCATGACTAAATGTAACAGACTGTACAAATCCTGGTTAAATTAAAATTAACAATTTCTAAGGCAGTTATCATTGGACACAGGTCAAACTATTTGTGAAGGTTATGAGAATAAGTACTGGACCAACTTGTTTGAAAAAGAGAGGCCAGTTTTTTCAGAAGATACCATTACACATAGGCATTGGCGTTCAATGTGTTCAATTTGGAAACCACTACTAAAATATTCTCTCTTTCTAGGAGGTAGATATACTAGGTGAGCTACACATTGCAAAAAAAAAACAACATAATTTTACGATAAAAATTGTAATTTTAAGATGTGAAAATAAACTTTGATTAACACAGATAACAAACACCATACTAAAATCAACTTTCCTCTGTGTTATAAACGCCGTAAAATCAGAATCTGAACTTAGTTCCATAGAGAATGTGTGACCATATCTCCAAACTTTAATTTATATAAGAGTAAAACAGTAAAAGCATTTGAACAAACTGTGTTGAAAAGTCCTGTAAGCATCAAAAATTGTTTTAGAAGCTTGATAGTGTATATCAAAACAGTGCTTGAGGGTCTACTGTGTGTTTCTGCTTGTGTTTAATGAGAGTCATGTTGTTATAAATCAAATAACAGAAAACAGCTACTTGTACTATTTCTCTCTTGCATTTGTTAATCTACTTTAATTGGAAATGACTAATTTCATAAGTGAGATTTATGGTTTCTAATGACTAGAGACTCTGAACAGCTGAACAAAGTAGCACCATGAAGCAATTTATTTCCAGTTGTCAATCCTGTCAGGTGACCCACTGTATTTTGCTCTTAAAGGCTTTGTGTTTTACTGTAGCTGTAGGTGACGGACTTGGCATTTTTAGAAAACTAACCAGTAAAAACAGTATTTGACATCCCAGAACACTCATAGCATAACAAGCAACTAAATATATGGAGTAGAGCACGGAGAAGGGACACATAGGCATGCCTAAGCAAATTATTACCTATTTGTGTATTTAAATGGCAGATAATTCAGTAAATAACAGAGCAAGTAAGAATACACTGCTCTTCAGTATCATACCATTCACTTTAGTCAACTTTGTGCTTAAAATGTAAGTTGATTGAACAATAAGTTCACCATTTGTAACGCTGCATTTTTATATTCTTACAACATGAGGACTACAAACCAAATATAAAGGATTATCTGCACTGAATGGGACAAATCTATATGAGGAATAAAAATCTTTCAAACCATTTAATGCATCCTGGCTATATTAAGAAGTAATAACACTGACACTTACAATTTTCTGTTTCAGATTGCCTTTGTTGTGAATGGTTCCAGAACTGCACCTATCTCTGTGCTCCTGGGTCCTGTATCATACAGTACTTATAAGGCTGGATAAAAGAAGAATAACCATTTATTACATTATGTTTCAATTTATTCTATTATTAAGTGAATAAAACCATTTTCAGCCATGTATAGAAAACATTTTTGAGACACTTTTTGTTTCTGTCTAATCATTATTTTAATAGCTGATCATGTTAATATTCTTTTCTTCTGTACTGTGTATTGTAGTCTGCTATAAGTAATAACAATGTTCCCTGAAAATTCATATACAATGGCTTTGTATAAAAAAATTAGAAATAAAAAATATTTGGTCACGCTTATGATATCTAGTGATTATATGCTTCTTTAATGTAAAAATACAAAGAAAAGGAAATAGAATAGAGTAGCAACATAATTTCAATAAAACCTTATGTGCAGCAATTCATCTACTGTACATTGAAAAATAATTAGGGCTTGTAATCATATGCATGGCGGATGAAAAGTAGTAGTATAAGTAGTGATAATCAAAAAAGTGGACTTTCAAGACATATACCATTTCACAAAATTGCAACTAAAAATTGACTTATATTCCTACAATGAAACTCTGCCTTCATTCTGCTCATTTCAATTGATAGACAGCACCATTTTCACTCCCTTACCTAACAGTGGTGCAAATTTTGCAGGATCTGAAGCACTACTTGTTTCACAAATTGTTTTATTAAGTGAAATTTTAAGATTCCCTATGAATTCAGCTTTTTACAGTGACCCTCTCACCACCCCCATTCCGAAAATATCTAACAAATTTTGCATCTTGGTGTGTACTTAGTTGTAATTTTCTATGTGGCCCGATTCCTGTCAGTTTGATATCTGAAAGACTTCCTCGTCTGAGGTTGTCTACAGACTATTAAACAGAAGTTTATATAAAGATGTCCTCAATCACCATTCTCTAAGAAAAACATACTTACAGGTGCTGGTCATAAAATTAGAATATCATGACAAAGTTGATTTATTTCAGTAATTCCATTCAAAAAGTGAAACTTGTATATTAGATTCATTCATTACACACAGACTGATGTATTTCAAATGTTTATTTCTTTTAATGTTGATGATTATAACTGACAACTAATGAAAGTCCCAAATTCAGTATCTCGGAAAATTAGAATATCAATTAAGACCAATGCAAAAAAAGGATTTTTAGAAATGTTGGTCAACTGAAAGGTATGAACATGAAAAGTATGAGCATGTACAGCACTCAATATTTATTTGGGGCTGCTTTGGCCTGGACTACTGCAGCAATGCGGCGTGGCATGGAGTCGATCAGTCTGTGGCACTGCTCAGGTGTTATGAGAGCCCATGTTGCTCTGATAGTGGCCTTCAGCTCTTCTGAATTGTTGGGTCTGGCGTATTGCATCTTCCTCTTCACAATACCCCATAGATTTTCTATGGGGTTAAGGTCAGGCGAGTTTGCTGGCCAATCAAGAACATGGATACCATCGTCCTTAAACCAGGTACTGGTAGCTTTGGCACTGTGTGCAGGTGCCAGGTCCTGTTGGAAAATGAAACCTGCATCTCCATAAAGTTCATCAGCAGCAGGAAGCATGAAGTGCTCTAAAACATCCTGGTAGACGGCTGCGTTGACCTTGGACCTCAGAAAACACAATGGACCAACACCAGCTGATGACATGGCACCCCAAACCATCACTGACTGTGGAAACTTTACACTGGACCTCACGCAACGTGGATTCTGTGCCTCTCCTCTCTTCCTCCAGACTCTGGGACCTTGATTTCCAAAGGAAATGCAAAATGTACTTTCATCAGAAAGCAGCAGTCCAGTCCTTTTTGTCTTTAGCCCAGGCGAGACGCTTCTGACGCTGTCTCTTGTTCAAGAGTGGCTTGACACAAGGAATGCGACAGCTGAAACCCATGTCTTGCATACGTCTGTGTGTGGTGGTTCTTGAAGCACTGACTCCAGCTGCAGTCCACTCGTTGTGAATCTCCCCCACATTTTTGAATGGGTTTTGTTTCACAATCCTCTCCAGGGTGCGGTTATCCCTATTGCTTGTACACTTTTTTCTACCACATCTTGTCCTTCCCTTCGCCTCTCTATTAATGTGCTTGGACACAGAGCTCTGTGAGCAGCCAGCCTCTTTAGCAATGACCTTTTGTGTCTTGCCCTCCTTGTGCAAGGTGTCAATGGTCGTCTTTTGGACAACTGTCAAGTCAGCAGTCTTCCCCATGATTGTGTAGCCTACAGAACTAGACTGAGAGACCATTTAAAGGCTTTTGCAGGTGTTTTGAGTTAATTAGCTGATTAGAGTGTGGCACCAGGTGTCTTCAATATTGAACCTTTTCACAATATTCTAATTTTCCGAGATACTGAATTTGGGACTTTCATTAGTTGTCAGTTAGAATCATCAACATTAAAAGAAATAAACATTTGAAATACATCAGTCTGTGTGTAATGAATGAATCTAATATACAAGTTTCACTTTTTGAATGGAATTACTGAAATAAAATTAGAATATCATGACAAAATTGATTTATGACCAGCACCTGTAGATAGGTAAATGAACGCCAGTGCTGGCCAGTTACAGATCACTTTAGAATGGTCTCAATGAAAGTTATCGCAAATATACTAATAACCCAATTGTGCTTTACTCACTCAGAATATGGAACCAAATTAGGAAGCATTTTAAGATGGAAAATCTTTTATCGGTGGCACCTCTGCAAGAGAACCACCTCTTTCAACCTTCGCAAGTATATCCAGTTTTTAATACCTGGAAAAGTTTTGGGATTAAAATGCTCAGAGATCTTTATATAGACAACATATTTACATCTTTTGAACAATTACGTTCAAAATTTAACCTCCCAGCTACACATTTCTTTTACTATCTTCAAATTAGAAATTTTGTTAAACAGAAATTGCCCGATTTCCCCCACCTTGCACCCTCCACAATGCTGGAAAAAATACTGCTCAATTCCGAGGAAACAAACACTATTTCCGCAATATATAAAATCTTATTAGAGTCCCTACCTTTCAAAGACCCAAGAGGACATTGGGAAGAAGATCTCTTAATCAATATATCAGAAAAGGAGTGGAAGGTAGCAAAGCAGAGAATTCACTCGAGTTCTATATGCGCAAAGCATAGAATTATTCAACTAAAAATTATATATCGAGCTCATCTGTCTCGCTTAAAACTGTCCAAAATGTTTCCAGGCCAGGATCCAACCTGCGAGCGCTGCAACCAAGCTCCTGCCTCACTGGGTCACATGTTCTGGGCCTGCACCAAACTAACATCATTTTGGACAAAAATTTTTAAGTGCCTCTCAGACAGCCTTAGTATCACAATCCCTCCTAACCCACTAACAGCTGTGTTTGGTGTCCTTCCAGATGGACTGGAATTGGAGAAGGACAAGCAAACGGTGATTGCATTCACTACACTTTTGGCACGCAGACTTATTTTGTTAAATTGGAAGAATCCTAATTCTCCTCTTATAAGTCAGTGGGAAACCGATGTTTTATATTATTTGAAATTGGAAAAAATCAAATTTTCAGTTAGAGGATCTGTACAAAATTTTTTCAAAACATGGCAGGATTTAATCAATATTATTTTAGAATAAGAGAAATAACTATTATTGCATTTAACTCCCTTCTCCATCTCTTATTTATATAGATATTTACTTCTCCCCTTCTTTTGTCTAATGTTGTCTTATTAAAAAGCTTAAAGAAATTTTCCTTTAGCTAAGCTCTCCTTCTCAGGGGTGGGGTTTGATTTGTTTTCAAATTTGTTGGGTTATAAATTGATCTGTTTGTATGGAATGATTACAATAAAATTAATAAAATAAAAATATTAAAAAAAAAAAAAAGAAATAAACATTTGAAATACATCAGTCTGTGTGTAATGGATGAATCTAATATACAAGTTTCACTTTTTGAATGGAATTACTGAAATAAAATTAGAATATCATGACAAAGTTGATTTATGACCAGCACCTGTAGATAGGTAAATGAACGCCAGTGCTGGCCAGTTACAGATCACTTTAGAATGGTCTCACTGCCGACCAATCATAAAACTTTAAAAAGTAGCCAGCCAATCACAGATCATTTTGATTGGCTTATGCAAATGAGGTGTGCCTTTAGTGAATACTTAAGCTCCATTTCTTTCTCGTCTTTCTTTTTCTTCTTTCAACCACTTTTGCTGGCTTTACACCATGTTTGCTGTTTTTCTTCTCCTATAAGTGCCACCAACCTGGAAAATTACCCTCCTCAAAAAGTGATTTTCAACCAGTTGCCCCCCGCAGTCTGGCCACAACTAACCAACTTTGCATCTTGGTATTTACTGGGCTGCGATTTTATATATGGCCTTGTTCCTGTCAGTCTGATATCTGAAGGACTTCCTTGTCTGAAGCTGTCTGCTCAATATTCAGCTGGTGTTTGGGAATGCTGGTCCTGGATTGTGGGGTTCGCTCCACTGGACCAAGGCCTGTTCAAAGTATTGTAGAGTTTCCAGGAGTGGTACTAAATAAAGATGTTCCCACTCTCCATTATGTAAGGAAAAGGTACCTATCTAGGTTGTCACATAGGGAAATCAATGCCATTACCGGCCAGTTTCAGATCACTTCAGATGATTTTCCTCATATCAAGATGACATCTCTTGGAGATTTTGTGATCGATAACTGCAGCATTTAATTTTAATCTGAATAATTAAAAATAAAATGGATGTTACCACGCAAACACTGGCAAACATGGCCCTAGGTAAACAGTAAAATTATTGCCAGTGTAGGAGCCAGCAGAAATGAGTACTTATTGATTGGGTGGGCCAGCTGCACCCAATGTGTATTGTGTAGCACAATCAATACGCACAACTCTCCCGTCTTAGAACTCTTTACACTACCAAGTAAGGGACATGGTGTTCATTCTGCAATTCACTATCTTACATTCACAGACAATTTAAGTGAAGTTTTAGGTGACTTACGTCTACATGGACATCTCCTGCACTTGATCTGGCCAAAAATCAAAATGCTTCCCAATTACAACCTGACGATAACAGCATTTTTATTCCATTGGATATCAAAGACTTATTTGCCTCCATAATTTTAATTCCTTATGAGCTCTTTGCCCACGAGGCTGTACATTTCAAGGAATGAAAATATTATCGTAGCTAAAATACCTTTAAGTACAAAGTTGTGGAGATGCAGCGGTTTATTTTGCTAAAACTCATTTAAATATAAAGTCACTGGACATGCAACGATTCACTTGACTAAAATACATTTAAGTTTAAAGTCATTGGACACACTGGGTTCATTTCACTAAATTACATTTTAACTATAAAGTTGCGGAGATGAAGTAGTTCATTTTGCTAAAATAAGTTTTAAGTATAAAGTCACTGGACACGCACCAAAAATACATTTAAGTTTAAAGTCATTGGACATGCAGAGGTTCATTTCACTAGAATACGTTTTAAGTGCAAAGTCACTGAACATGCAGTGATTCACTTTGCTAAAATATATTTAAGTTTAAAGTCGTTGGACATGCTCAGTTAATTTCTCTGAAATACGTATGAGTATAAAATCACAGAGATGCTGTGGTTCACTTCAGTAAAATACATTTAAGTATAAAGTCGCTGGACACACAGCAATTCACTTCACTAAAACATGTTTAAATATATGCGCTATGCAGTTTGTATCTCTAAAAAACACATAAGTGTAAGGCTGCAGAGATCCAGCGGTTCACTTAAATATGTTTAAGTATAATGTCGCTGGACATCCTGTGGTTCATTTCGCTAAAATACTTATAAGTATAACGTATCGGAGATACAGCAATTCATTTCGCTAAAATACGTTTTAAGTATAAAGTCATGGGACACGCTGTTTTTTTTTTTTTTAAATTTAACAAAATTGTTTCAATATGTTGTAAAACTGAAAAGTTGATATCCTTTCTTATTATTTCTTAATAAAGACAAAGTTGACCTCAATGCAGTTTTGATGATAAACATTAATGTAACATCCCCCATACAAATATACAAGGGCTGATTGAAAACTAACTACGCTGTCACTGTTTCTCTTCCATGGAGGTAGATATTGACAGGTGTGAGCCTGCAGTTGGTTCGCCGTATTCTTCAGTGCTCTGTCACAATGAATGGAAGCACCACACACGTGTCATCACGGAAGATGAAGAAAACATTCCTGTGAGAGAATGGCAGAGGTGTCTGACTGAAGTTTGTGTTAATCTTAGGAAAAGCAGTAATGAAACAACAATTGGAAAAAAAAACAACTATGTGGAAAGAAGTCATCATCTGAGGAGAACTATGTCGCTAAAACTGCCTGTTACTTGTCTTTGAATCATTTCTGAAATGTTGTAAAAATGTATTCAATGTGAAGGACGCTACTCCGAAAAAGACAAATGTTCTGAGACTGTGGAGTCATCCGATTCGGAATAAAAAAATCAGACTCATTACTTTTCAATCAGCCATCGTATTTGAATCAAGAAAACTTTATAAACAATGTAAGAAGTGAGGTGGGCCACCTTTAGAGTGTTGGGTGTCGGGATGGCAACCCCATTTAATAAGAAAAAGCTGCTTGCAAGGAACAATAAAGACCCCTGGAGACAATAAAGTTCTCTCCATCTAAAAATGGTGAAACAATGGAAGGACTGTTGGTCCATAACTAAAGCTCTTATTCCACAAGGTGTCTTAGCACAAAGGTCTGCTCTCAAGGGGTCCAAACTGAACACAAACTTCTGGCTGATGGGCTTTTTATTGCGATGAAGTGCACATTTGAAATCCAAGTTACAGCCTTGCCTATACTTAGACCTTGATTGCAAATTCTGCTGCAATACAAAAACACACGTTCTTAAATCCACATAATTAATTTGAGGCAGCAGGGGTCTGAAGCCTCTCCTGGAAGTAGTGGGCCCAAGGCAGGAAGCAGCTCCTCAGAGGGCACCAGTCCGTTGCAGGATGTTGGAATCCTGCTAGAAAAAATCAGACTTTTGATTTGCTTGATTGTGGAAACACTGTGTCTGATTCTAGGGGGGGGAATCTGAATGTGCCACCAACCAGCACTAATAAGTTTAGTCTGTGTGACCACCATGTTCAGCGTGCCTACCCCTGAAACATTTTATTCATGGAAATGATTATAGCTACTTTGATTTGTATCAGTGAACGTCTGAATGAGTGTAATCCGCCTTCATTCAGGGTGCTCATAAGAAATGTCATGATTTACTTACTGAGGTAGAAGTACATGATAAACAAGAATAGTTGTGTCAGATATTTGAAATATTAAAACATGTGCTTCAATTTACATGTTTAAAGTTGTACTAGAAGTTTGTCAGTTTTCACCCTCTGATAGATTCCTATAGAGAGTGAGATCCTTAGTAAAGGACAAAAAATTAATAATACTGTCAGATTCATAATCACTGACCTTGAAATAATCTAAAATGATACCCAACATGCTTATTTTTGAAATTTGTCATTTTTAATCTTCTGGGAGGGGTTCTTAGTGTGCTAGGACTGCCAGTAAAGAATCCATCCATCCATTATCCAACCTGCTATATCCTAACACAGGGTCACGGGGGTGTGCTGGAGCCAATCCCAGCCAACACAGGGTGCAAGGCAAGAACAAATCCCGGGCAGGGCACCAGCCCACCGCAGGGCGCGCACACACACACACACCCCAAGCACACAATTTAGGATCACCAATGCACCTAACCTGCATGTCTTTGGACTGTGGGAGGAAACCGGACTACCTGGAGGATCAAAAATATCACAATCATGATCAGCAACCTCAAAAAAGCATCAAACACCACTTGACGTGCCTATATTACAGATTTTGTCAAAGTTTTTGTGAAGAGGAGCAATTTTGACCCCTCGTATCCCATTAGGGTCGGTTGACAAGGCACGCACAACTTTTTTTGCTGTGGAGACATATTGGTTTACTTTTTTATCAAAAGGGTGTACAGTAATCCCTCACCTATCGCGGGGGTTACGTTCCAGAGCCCCCCGCGATAGGTGAAAATCCGCGAAGTAGCGACCTATATTTATTTTATTATTTATACATATTTTAAGGCTTTATAAACCCTTCCCACACTCTTATAAACCTTTCTCACGCTCTTATAAACACTTCCTATGCTCTTAAACACTTTCTACATTCTTAAACACCGCAGACCAACACTGCACACTGCACGCAGCGATCAGACGTCAATGTGTCTGCACTCGCTTTGTGAAGGGGGGCAGCTGAACTCACGCTGAGCAGAAATGGACTTTGTGCTGCTTCTGCCAAAATGCCTGCTTGTCGCTCTGCGCGTTCGGAAGGAGGAGGAGGAGTGTGTGTGTGTGTGTGAGGGCTGAACGCACGTTCGCTCAAACCCCCCTCCCCGGAGGCGCAGTACGCTCCTGCAACTTCGCATTGTCAAGGGGGTGGGGAGCTGAATGAACGCTAAGGAGAAGTGGACTTTGTGCTGGCTTTGTGCTGCTTGTCGCTCTGCGTGTCAATAATTTAAAAGCCTGTACATCACCAATTTTCCTGTCTCACTGTCTTGTCTTGCGTGAAGTTAAAATGTTTTATAATAGTGAGATGTTACTCATATCCTTTGCCCGACATCCACATATCATATGTGTTAACAAAGTGTATTTTATAAGTTTACATGTGTTTAAAGCATGTGGGATGGGTATTTTAAGGCTTAAACTATAAAAATGTTTATTGATATGGTCTTTCTATATCGCGGATTTTCTCCTGTTGCTGATGGGTCTGGAACATAACTTCCGCGATAGGTGGGCAATCACTTGTATTTAAAAACCCGCGAAGTCGTGAATGCGCGAAAAGTGAACCGCGAAGTAGCGAGGGATTACTGTATGTCTGGTACAAAATATGGTCCAAAAATAATTTTTTAAAATATATATAGAAGGTCAACAATAGGGGAAACCCCTAAAAACTTGATGTCTTGCATAATTAGACGTCAACATGAGTCATATAGTTTGTCATACTAGTGGAAGACGCGGACCTCTGGTCCTCCAGTAAAAGGCAATTGAAGTGGGTGTAGTTCACCATTATGATGCTAAACTTGAATATGAATTTTGAACACCTAGCACCAAGTCATGGAGGAGTAGCAATACAGGCTGTAATGTACGGCAAAGATAAGGAGTTGCTGATACTGCATGTGTGTCTGTGTGGTCCTCAAATAAAAGGGAATGGAAAAAGCACTCAAAGGCGGTGTAATGTGGAAGTCCAAAATGACAGAAGAAATGACGAAGACGAAGGAATGCAAGAATGAGAGGAAACATTAAACAAAAGCCCGAGTCACTGCATGTTTTAATAGCGCTGGTCCTGTGTAAAGGGATCACTAGTAATAGTAATAGTAGTACAGAAACCTGTTTATGTGTGTCTGGCATAGTAAAGGCCAGTAAAAGTCGATTCATTGAAACTTAACAACTGGCCAAAAAGTTGGCATGAAAGGCAAAATTTAGCAGTGAGTTATTATACTGTGGGCTTGAGTAAATGTTTACCAACCCTGACAGACAGAAAACCCTTACAATTTTATACACACACATACATATACTGTACTTACAGTATATACATTCAGAGAGAGGTAGATGTGGGGTTTCCTTGTACTGGTGAGTAAGGAAAAGTTGGACAAAAAAATACTAAAATGATTTCATAGCATTCACAGTAATTCTTATAAAAACACTAATTATTTTTGTTAATAACCCTGTTGAGCTCTTCAGTTCCTAATAACTCGGATATAATCAGTTGGCCTAACTGTATGTGAGCATGCTCCTGGGCATGGTCTGTTATTAACCATACATGCAGCCTACTAAGTACACTCAAGAACAGTACACAATTCATTCACAATATAGAATGGGACTTTATTACAAAATTTATTTAAAAAAATCAGACATTTAAAAACTTCACATTTATCTACATGATTAATATATACATCAACAATGTGACAACAGTGATAAAATACAAATTAAAACAGTCAATTGTTTGTTTACTACCTTCTCTGAAGGCACTGTAATTCTGCTTACAGAAGCAGACTCAGCATTTTAAAACCTTAAAGTAAGAGAAAGAGTACACTTTATTATTGTCATTTCCATAATTTAATTTTGTTCTCTTGTACTCTGATTTAGGAATGTGAATCTAAGCCTTTACCTTTACATCTAAAGATGACGTAGTGAAGTAAATGCTGATAGTTTTTGTATGCTTTGTGAATAATACAGGACAAGATTCATGAGAAAACATGAAATATCTTGTGCATGGCTTTCTGTATTATTTCAAGGGTGAGTGTCTATAAATTTAAGACTGCAAAAATGAACCCGAACCTTGTAGTTTAATGGATATCAGACTACTGTACACTGCTGTATAATCATATTTGATGCAGATCCCTTGGTGGGATTCAAAACTGTACAGCTCACCCTGAACAGGTTAAAGTTGAAGCCTAAACCATGATGACTTTTATTTTTAATTCTGTATTTTTCATTTTCAGTGATGCTCTGAATATTGCATATTTTGGTTGATGAACTGTGTTTTAATTAAACTTAATGTAAGGATGCATTATGATTCTTTTAATTCCTAACAGAACAATATACTTTGCTTAACTACTGCATATGGAATATGTAGTTGTAGCAACAGTGCTTGTTCATTAGAAAAATACCCATGCTCTAATTTTTAAAAAGTGCACGTTTTAACATATCACACGTTCTGATCAATTTAATACTTTGTACACATATATATTAAACAAAAGTAAGTACTTCCCTGTAAAACAATCTTCTTTTCAATGCTTTTAAGTTTTAAATTAAGGAAGCTGTGCAAGAGTTTTGTTAGAAATACATAATGAATTTTACCCTGAAAATAATACAAAATATGTTATAAAAGTTGTTTTAAATATAAAATTTATTTACAAATTAGTCCCAATGGACTGGGATTAAAGTGCATTTTAATCTTGGCAGTGCTGAAACACGAAACAAGGTGTTTAAATTAGGTTAGACCTCATTCCCAGTATGTAATGTCACTGTCATGTATGCCCTCTGAGCTCACACTTTATCAGTTTTGGGCACAATGAATGTGTAAAGCACCAAAGTGGAACAAAACGAAGACGAAGGAGGAAAAAAATCCAACATTGTTGGAGAGAATTCCTTCATTTTGCAAGTCTTGAATTCTTTAATGACATGTAGTAACAAGTCTTGGCTTTCCTGCAGGGATACAAAAACATAATTAGGAGAGATTAAGAACGACCATATAAAGTGCATTTGTGATGAGAGCCTTTAACAGAAGTGTTAAGTATTATAAATGAATGATGTTTATGCATCTTAATCCATTTCCATTTCTTACGCTGTTAGAGACAAACAAAGCGTTAATGCTACAAGCCACTATCAGACTGCATGGAATTCAGTTATATATGTCGTAAGGACGCCTATTACACATATCGCTGCTAACAAATGTTAAATTAAGAGGACTAATGATCAAGTTATTTGTTATGTTCTGGATACCAAAACATTTAAAGGATAAAAATGTTCTATTACTGTAACAGTAAGGCACATTTAAACCACTTTCCCAATTGAAAGACATGTGTACTGTATAAAGGCATATACATGTTAACATTATTATAATTATACCTGATAATTTTCAACATCAGAATCAATGAAGTTCTAACAAAATGCATGAAATACTCAACCAAAAACACAAAACTGTAGGCTATTATAAAAATATTTATAACACTGGAAAAATCTGCATGGAATGTAGAGGTCTAAGACTGTAATTTTCAGGTTTGTATGGTATGCCGAAAAACTTTATTTCTAAGATGGTACAGTGCTGGCATTTTATTAGTTTTGGCATAGGAAGTAAATGGCTGTTTTCATACACCCAGCACTCAGTTGGTTATTATAGTGATGGCAACAACAGTCCCCCCGACTCTTCAATGTAACATCCCTATTACATCTACCTCGAATCACCAAGGGAGGACCCCCACCTGGTTTTTGAATGCATATATTTATATAAACACACTTGAGACTCTAAGGAGTAACCCCACCACCAGTCCTCGTTACGGTTAGCAATGCATAGCAGAGCAGCGATGCACCAGAGTTTGCAGTCTAGGGGAACAAGGCAGCAATGAGAATCTGGGGGGTTATCCGTTACTTGTTCTGGTATCATTGTGGTAACAATACCAAGGTTAAAATTTTAGAATCAATACAACACTAATAAGCACACATTTAAACTGGCCCAACTTTCAAAAAAATAGAAAGAAAGAGTAAAAAGAAAATTTCTATTTTTAGGTGGAAAGATTAGCTTTGCAATGTTAGGCAGAAGCCCATCAGTTTACACTCCCATTAAAGCAGATGCATAGCACTTTCCTAATAGCTTAATGATGTCTAATTTTGCAGCCACCATGCAAAATGATGCCCATGCAAAGCTCTTGTAATCCAATGCTGCTGCAGAACGTACCTTTCACTGAAAAACCCTGTGCCACATAGGTTTTCTAAATGTTATTCAACACTGTAACAAATAAAGGTTAAAACTGATGACTAGTTCATACAATAATATAATAATTCTAGCTTTGTTGGGTTTTGAGTTATTGTGAAATTATTCTTTTGAAATTACAGAAACTGAAAGTTATTCTTTCTGCACCTACACTTCTAGATAGCTACCATTCCTAGAATACCTGATATCTGGGGTTTTCTGCGGGTGCTGCTCCATGTTCTTCCAATCCCTGGGCTAAATGTGGAGAGTGTTGAGGTTCCCCGCACTGTGGGACTGAGTGCTGGTGTTATTGATAGAAGATCTGTCTGTAACAAAACAATAATTTACACTGCATGAAACATTAAGTGAACAATTTCTCAAGGAAAAGGCAACAACTTCTCATAATATAAACATGTGAGACAGCATCAGTGTATTCACAAATAGTTGGGGCAAAGTATTATTAAATAATCTTCCTTTTCTCACCTCTGTACTTTCTTGTGTGGGTGTGGGTGAAAGAGATGGAGACACTGAATTGGAAGAATTAACAACAGAGGAAGTTTCTACTTTGCGTGACTGTGGCCCCAGCTCCACGGACCGCACCCTCTGAGCAAACTTTAGAGAGCAGATTGATTCACTGACATTTTTCTCAGCAGGTGAAATCTGAAATGAAAGATGAAACATTTTCAGACTCCTGTATTCACAATGTTACATTTCTAACAATAACAAATGCTGGCCATCAAGGGTGATATACATATGTGACCTACTGGCAAAACTGGTTGGAATGCAATGGATTTGAAGATAAACTTCCTGGCTGATATACTATGCAGCCTTAAACTACATAAAATATCATACATATTTTACAAACAGATAATCTAAAATACAATTGTATCAATTGTAAGAAATTAAAAACTAACTGTTCATGCTCAAATAATTTGCATAGTAGAGACCAGCAGGAAATATGTGACTACCTTTGGCAAATGAATAGTACTGCAGTATGCCTTATTTGCTATTTTAAAGAGTGTGATTGTGCTTATGAGTGTGCCTTAAAATTGGTTCCTTCCCTACCCCTGTATTGGAAGAAATAAGTGGGTTTAAGAAGTTAATGAATCTCTACTATCTTCAGAATGAAAAACACAATGGATTTCACAAATCACATACATTACATGTATAAATACACCAAACACTGAGCATCCATATACACATTTCTCCTGCTGTCCGATAACCCATATTAGATCTCAAAGAATACTCACTGATCCCAGGTCTCTGTTAAGGGATGGTCACTGCTTCCCCTCTCCTCTCAATATTGGCTTATCATTATTTAAATGAATATTGTCCCTCCTTTTAACTTCATCAGCTCCATGTTACCTCTACTACCTCCCACCAGATGCTGGTCCGAAGTAAAATCATTGTTTTCTAACTCTTATGGAACTGTAAAAGACCGTACCTTAAACATCCATCCATTTTCCAACCCGCTGAATCCGAACACAGGGTCACGGGGGTCTGCTGGAGCCAATCCCAGCCAACACAGGGCACAAGGCAGGAAACAAACCTGGGCAGGGTGCCAACCCACCGCAGGACACACACAAACACACCCACACACCAAGCACACACTAGGGCCAATTTAGAATCGCCAATCCACCTAACCTGCATGTCTTTGGACTGTGGGAGGAAACCGGAGCGCACGGAGGAAACCCACGCAGACACGGGGAGAACATGCAAACTCCACGCAGGGAGGACCCGGGAAGCGAACCCAGGTCCCCAGATCTCCCAACTGCGAGGCAGCAGCGCTACCCACTGCGCCACCGTGCCGCCCTACCTTAAACATTCCAAGTTTAATAAGAAGCATGGTTCCTTCCTGAATGAATTCTATCACTTTTGGTTCTGTCTTTGTCCCCTTCCCCATCCACCTACATGGCTCCTTATCGAATTTAATTTGCCTGCCCCTCGCTCATTGCAAGGTGCACTGTCAATCTTGTTAAAGCCAAAAACATCAAGGCTGTCTTTAGGGCCAGTGTGTCTTATGCTATTCATTTATGGCATCATGCAGAAAAACTCTTAGCCTCTACAATAAAATCTTCTACCTGGACTATCAACTTTTGATACTCCGCCATTTCCATAGGTGGAAAGGCAAGGGATTTTCCTCTCGGTAGGATCAAGGAGTCACGCTACTGGTTGATCTGTTTGACAGGCTGGGCCTTAAAACATTCCATTCTCTCTAGTCTCACCCTCTTCCTTCTAGTACATCCTTTTCCTGTAATTTCAGACTCTGATCAGTGTTCAGGACATGTGACATCTCTTTATGCAATCCTACTCCTTCGTACCTTGTTTTTTCTGCTTTTCTTCCTTAAACAAGCTTGTCTTCACTCTCTGTTCTTTGCTCAGTAAATCTGCCTATAAACCAAAAACTCTCTTTATTTTTATTTCACAATGGTCCTGTGATCTGGCTTCACTGGATTCTTTTCTCACCTGGCAAAATATTTCTAAGAGTGTTAGATTTTGTTCCATAACCCTAACTACCAATTCACCCAACTCCAAATAATTCATAAACATATTTTATGGGAAGGGTACTGGGCACAATTTGTGGTATATTGCTTTTCCCTTTGTCAAATGACTTTTTTATGTATGTGTTGAATACCCTAAATCAATAAAAAATTTTGTTTTAGAGAATCGCATCACACTAAGTATTGAATTAGGTCTCATGACTATTGTGGAATACTTGCTGAAAGACATGCTTCTAGGTGCAAACCACAAACTGTATTCAGCATCCTCTTCCAGAGATGGTTTCATATGGCTGAATATCCTGACAAATAAAATCCAGAAATTTTTGATTGTTTGATTTTTAGGTAACTGGTTATTTTTGTGGGTGGCACGGTGGCGCAGTGGTAGCGCTGTTGCCTCACAGTAAGGAGACCTGGGTTCGCTTCCCGGGTCCTCCCTACATGGAGTTTGCATGTTCTCCCCGTGTCTGCGTGGGATGCTCCGGTTTACTCCCACAGTCCAAAGACATGCAGGTTAGGTGCATTGGCGTTCCTAAATTTTCCCTAGTGTGCCCTGCGGTGGGCTGTCGCCCTGCCCTGGGATTGTTCCTGCCTTGCGCCCTGTGTTGGCTGGGATTGGCTCCAGCAGACCCCCGTGACCCTGTAGTTAGGATATAGCAGATTGGAGAACGACTGACAGACTGACTGGTTGTTTCTGTGTTGGTTGTGAGTGTGAGATTAGTTTGTTGTCAACGGCTGCTAAATGCATATGTCCTGATGAAGCTAACAGAAAAAATTATGCCTATCAAGTAAATGTAACTTGCCACACTGAAAATACTACGTGACACAAGACATGGAAGAGCAGCAAAAGTGAACACTTTAATTACTCAGCAATTTGGAGGCTTAGAATGTGAGTAGCCATTGATTTTTCATACTTTTCTGATAAAAGTATGGTTTATTATTCAGTTAAGTTGTGCTTTTTCGATAAAAATCAAATCCACATAGACAAAGTATTTGCTAATTTATACCTATCAGCTAAGGAATTAAGACAACTTCTCGGTAAACTCCATGTAATGGAGCAAGGGAAAGACATTGTGTTTTAAAATGTATTAGGCACCATCAATGACAAAATACAGTACAACCAGCAAATGATTATATTAAAAAGTATTTGAATTAAATACTAAACATTGAAAGCAGAAATAAAACAAACAATTATTCACAAATTTCATATTTTTGTTTAATAGGAAAAGTGCTAATTCGTATTATGAATAAGCATTTTGAAGTGATTCATGATAATGATGATGACTACTCCAAAACACCGAGATATGCAAGTCCACACACCCTTTAAATCACATCACATAAGAATCAATGAATAGTTCATTTAAAAGGGCTCCAGCCATCAAGCCTCAAAAAAAGCTCAGGGTTCACATGTATACACATGAACAAAGGGATGCCAAGAACACAGCAGGGTCAAAGGACCAGCCCTCAGCATCTTGGACAAAGGTAAGCAAATGTTCCTCCCCCACACTATGCGACTCCCCAATTCAAAGGGGGGTGTTGGGGGTAAACAGTAACATTATACAATGTTATTGACTGTTATACCTGCCTTGCACTCTCCACCTTGCGCTTTTTAACCTGCACTGTGTTTTTATCACTCTTTAATTAATATTGTTTTTATCAGTATGCTGCTGCTGGATTATGTGAATTTCCCCTTGGGGATTAATAAAGCATCTATCTATGCCAGACACAATGAAAATTTCACATACTCAAATAAGAAATCTACATTAAGCATATTGTGGAAAAGTGGAAAAATGTAATTATGACAACTAAGCTAAGTTTACTCAAATCGTTTCAACATTCAATTACTGAAATGAGTTGCTATCTAAATTTTTGGATGACTGTTGGTGGATAGGGGGCAGTGCCCTACCTAGCCTTAATGCAGGGATTGCACTGGTGACAAAATGCGACTATCTAGCAAATCAATGCAAAAGGAGAAGGAGGACTAGCATCAGTCATTTAGAGACAACTGTGGAGAACTTTTGATCAGTGAGTAGTGTGCTTTATCAGGAAAAAATAGGAAGCAATTACATGTCAGAAAATATAGTACTTTAACCAGTCTAGCACAGCAACTGCTGATGCCAAGTTTATCAGTGGCACCTATAACCACAGAATGATGATGAAAGGCAAAGAAGGATGAAAACTGATAAGAGGAGGTCGCTCAGGCAGAACCAAGAGCATTTGTTACTGAAAATAGAGAAAAGCCAAGCAAAATGACACCTTTTATTGGCTAACTAAAAAGATTACAATATGCAAGCTTTCGAGGCAACTCAGGCCCCTTCTTCAGGCAAGATGTAATGAGAATACTCAGAGTAATGACCTCTGCAGAAACCAGATGGTGCAAGATGTTGCATGCTGACGTACTAAAGAAACAAGAATTCTGTGGTGAACTTTGTGCTCTCTGGTTTTTGATAGAAATTATAATAGTTCTCAATAGCACTCGAGTTATATACAGTTTTACTTTCTTTTTTGAAACAGAGACCACATGAGTCTGTTTGCAGTGAGTAAATGAAATGAGACATGAAGCAATTTTAAGTAAGAAAGACTGAAGGAAACATATAGGGTTGGAGTCCAGTGTGCAAGGTGATGAATATATTGTTAAACTGTAAATCTGAATGGTCAACCTCAGTTACAGGGGGGAACAAATGTGATAAAGAAGAGATCATACGTGGTGAGCTGAAGAATATGTGAGAAGCACTGTACTGTTTCTGAATAAAAAATATCTTTTAAAGTAAAGAAGGAAAGCAAGGTTGTTAGAGAGATAAAGTAGATGATAGGGAAAAAGTAGCAGGAGGTTTCAGAAGAAACCTGTGGGTACAGAAAACAATGTTGACAATTCATATGTGAAGCTTCAATGATAATTTGCTGACAGGGAAGATGATGAGTAGGAAGAAATTTGTAAGCTATTCTTTTCAGAGAGGGGGTCTGTTTTTTTTATTTGGACTACATCTATAATGCATTTTGATAAGAGTTTTGTGTTTGTTTTCCAAGATGTTTCAAATCTGAGACATAGGACACAAGATAACAATCTTATTCAAGTTTTTCTCTAAGTTTTTTTGGCTGGCCTATCTGCATACATTGTGTTGCAAAAATTTTGGGGTGTATATGGAATAAAGGATACATAGTAGTGACACCCTAATAATGTGTATGTACAGAGCTATTTTCTTGTCCTCCTCCTAGAGATCTGACAAAATGTACCACTGAAATTGCATGAGGCACAAAGTTGATATGTCAAGTAATTTAGAAGCCAAATTGTGTTGGCTTCTATAACCTTGAGGGGGGGAAAAGGGGAACTTGAGCTGTTAAAATTTGCAAAAAGAACAATGAGCTACAAACTACCGTATATACTCGCGTAAAAGTCGGGTCTTGAAAAATTGATCAGAAAATCAGACCCCGACTTGCCATCAAAAATACAGCACTTTATTTTTTTAATATCTTCTTGCCTCCTCCAATCTTGCATCAGTATCTCAGACACATCGAATTTTGTTGCAGCAGTGAAGTTACCAAGTTCTTTTGCCACTTCAACAACTTTTAATTTAAAACCAGCTTCATATTTTCTTCTGATCTAACACTCCATCGTAGATAAGGGATGCTCTTACAATAAAGGTGTATGAGGGTGTGAGATACAAAAAACACAAAACAGTGCAAACGTCAGTTCGGAATAGCTTGGGTATTACCCTCTGATCACGTAGGCACAATACATAGAAAAAAAAGGCAGTGTGCTCCATTGTTAGTCTCTCAGGTTGGCGATAGCATATCAAAATTTCTTGTACCAATAGCGGGAGTCTTCCACATTCGACTTATATGACCAACATTATAAAATACTGGAAATTATATGGTAAAAATCAAGCCCCGACTTATACGTTTAAGAACTTAAACATGAGTACAGACGGCAGATTAAATCTTCTTACTGCAATAAATAAATGCCAATAGCTGCCATTTTGTTTCTTTGTAAATTGTGCACATTTATTTCTGAGGACACAGTTTTTCATGAAAGTAAATTCAGATTTTCCTGTAAAATTCCAATGTTTGCAAGAGTCTCCTCTAACATTGCTGAAAGAAGCAAGAAGGTCTGTAAGTAGTTGGTTAGATGTTCTCAACAGGACCTAGGCAAAATTGACAAACTAGCATGAAGAGGTCTAAAGTCATTACTTACCAAGATACTGTGCCCCTCACTTTTTCAGTTCCAGACATCACACTTAAAAGTTCATCCTTCTAGCAAGAACTGATATCTTTTGAACACTAGACCAGTATTGAAGACCCAACTGCTAAACAGGAATGCCTTTCCAGAATTTAACAGTATCCAGTCCTATTTTGAAACACATATGGATACAGCAGAAACTTTGCAACATTCTTTTATTGTACACAATCGCAAAAAAAAAAGAAGTGTATATATTGAATGTTGTTTTGTGTGCCTTCATCACAATGGATTCTAGGAATCTGCTAGAAAATGTAAAATCAAGTGAAAAAATAATCTGTTCTCTTGTGCATCATGGCATCATATGCAATTTTATATGCACTACAAGTACAACCTTATAGTTTAAGCTTAATTTATACTAGGCTGCCTTAGAGTAGAGGAGTCAGGAAGAGTTTGTACAATTTGTAGCTTAATCTCTTACTGAAAATATGAGTGGTCCACATCTGATTAATACAGCAGAATTGTAGAGTTCTTTAAGTTAAATAAACCTATAACAGCATTCTACTGGTGTGTACGATTTCAGTCCACAGATATGTGATTGCGACACTATATTGTTTCACTATCTGAAGTGGAAGCAGAGAACTAGGCATATAAACATTTGTGTAATCACAGTTTTAACTGACACCTTTGCCACCATGCATGCAGCTAATAGAGTATTTCTGTAGATAACTACTCCATCTTTTTAAGAGGAAAAAATATTTTTCTTCTTTCACTGGAAAAGGAAAGCCTATACAAAAAATCTATTCTACTAATGAACAAGCCTAGAATTCTTGAGTTATACTGTACATACACCACAAGTTGATCTTAAAAGATCAGGATCTTTTAAATCATACCATTAATATATTTCTTGCCTTACCTGCACCATCATGAGTGTCTTACTGTCGCCACTTAGTGAATCTTGTAGCAGGTAGGTCAGTTTGGAGTTACGAAAAGGTATATGTCCTTGTTTAGTGCGTAGGGCATGAATGACATCCCCCAGTGCTGCCAGGGATTTGTTAATGCACTGTGCTTCCCGAAGCCGACTGCCCTCAGCCCCTGATTTTGCAATGCGTTCTGAGCCTGCCAGGTCTACCAGGTTTAGCTTCCCTAAGGATGTTTACATAAAATAAAATAAAAAAAAAATCTTATTAACAAAATACAATACGTGTTAATAATTACTAGAACTCTTGCTAAAATTTAAACTAGTAGTATGAATTGATTAACTATCTTGGGGAAAAAGGTATTTTCATTCATTAACGGATTAATTTTTTAATAGTAATGTTAATAAATGACTCCTTTTTCCTTCTTCATTTTTTTTTTTAACTCAGAAAGGCCTGATACGGTATGATGAAGCCTATCTACTTTCTCAGATGCTTCTGTAGAAATTGCCAGTGGCTATATCCTCTTCAGAAATCTATTCAACACCTTTATTTTAAGATGCAAGGCTGTAGGCTATCTTTGTTTAAAGAAACAAATATGAAGCTCTCAACATCTGTTGTTTAAAAATTCTATTTTTAGTAGATTTGCCATAAGAGTACTGAAAATTTTTTGAAACAACAACCCACAGTTCAAACTGAACCCCTTCATTTTTTGATGCTGAACACTTCCATACATCATTCCATTATCTGAATTTACATTTTGCAATTTATGATTACGGGGAGTCGAAGATTTCCCCTGGTAGCAGTAGGCCAACTCATATAACCAGTTAACCAGGGTGCCAGTCAGAGAAGACAGAAGAACATTTAAACCAACTCAAAGATTCAAATACGGTCTTATGGAGTTAACCACTGTGTCTCTGGTGTTACTCCCACGGCCCAAACAGTTGTATGTTAAGTTTGTTGGCAATTCTAAACTAGCCATGCATAAGGATATTGTGTGTGTGTCCTGCAATCGATCGGCATCCTGTGGAGGGTGGTTGCAGGAACAGCGCCTAGTCTTCTGTGACCTTAAAATGTTGTTGTAATAGTACTATATCAGCAGTGGTAAGTACTTTCAGAAGTTTTGAAAATGTCTTTCTCTTCATCACCTTTTCAAATTCTGTTTTCTTTCTCAGCTGCCTTGCACTACTGTTCTGATGAACTCTTCTTTCTCCCACCATTATTTACCTGAGGTACGTGTGCCAGTTGTCACATTTAGACCATTAACTGTAACAATTAGTAGTGCATGGGATCGGGAACTATGTTCATTGAGGTTGGTGCAAGCAGTGGCTCGGTTCATGTAACCCAAGTCAAATACCTTCCAAAAACAAAGATGAATGAAGATTATTACTTTTTGTCTCCCCTTCAAGTTGAATGTAAAACAAACAAATATCTATACAAATCAGAACTACTAGATTCATCATATCTTTTTGCTTTTAGAATAATGACCAAACATCTGTTTATAATGCTGACAGACTCATAGTTTCTTCAACTTAAAATATGATTAAATTTAGATTTAGTTGCAGGCATGTTTAATCTTTTTAGTTATATGTTAGGAAACTTTCTTATCACCACTCTGACATTTTTTACAACATGTAAAAATATATTTTATGATCAAACATCCCTCTCACTTTTTTACCTGAAATATATAATCTATTAGCCTAATACACCTTTTGGAATTAAACTCTTCTGATTCTTTGAGCACCCAATACTATTTTTTCCATTATTCATTGAAAAATTGGTGCCACAGTGGCACATTGGTAGTGCTGGTACCTTGTAGTAAGGAAACCAGGGTTCACATCCCGTGTCTTCCATGCTTGGAGATTGCATGTTCACCCTGTGTCTGTGTGGGTTTCCTACCCCTGTCCAAAGACTTGCAGGTTAGGTGAATTGGTGACGCTAAATGGGCCCTACGGTGGGCGGTCACCTTGCCATGAACTGGCACCCTGTTTAGGGTTTGTTCCTGCCTTACGCCCTATGCCAGCAGGGATAGGTTCAGGCACCTCCCGTGACCCTGGTCCAGATTAAGTGAGTTAAAACATGGCATAACATAACTTAAAAAAATATTTTGCTTCCAAATAAAATAAAACTGCAAAAATAGGAGAAAATATATTTAAAAAAAAGTTTTTAATTGCCTTATGGGCTGAACAAAATTTTTGTTGCCTTAATTCTGCACTCTTTCATTCTGGAAAAACAGCTTTTTCTTATCTTTTCGCTATACAAAAGAAACAGTCAATCCCACAGAAATTTGTAAACCAGGATTTTGCTGAAATGCTTGGATGTTATGAGGGATTAATATTGATGAAAATAATAAAATATCTGTCTATTTTGATTACCATACACATTCTGAAACTAACGGACCATGCTACTATAAAATAATCCTGTGCTCAGATATTAAGTAGTTAGATATCAATAATTCTACCAGCAGTGGATATTTAAATGTAGCAGTTCATAAGTAAATATTTATTCTGCAAATTAAACTTACACACTCTTAAAATTATATTCTGTTAATAGCCATATTCTTTTAAGGTATATTTTGCTTACTTTATTTATGTCTTCAACACTTTCAACTGTAAACTCTGTCAATCCAGGTACATAAAGCTGTCCACTCCCATCAGGACAAAGTTTGATTTCTAACTTCTCATTTAGATTATCTCCTAGCAAATTTCTAAAGAGAAAAATACAAAGTAAAAGAGGTGAATTGAATTAAAAAATAAAAGGAATTTTATTACAGCTCTACACAATATTACAATTGGCAGAATACCATATTTTCCATCCATCCATCCATTATCCAACCCGCTATATCCTAACTACTGGGTCACGGGGGTCTGCTGGAGCCAATCCCAGCCAACACAGGGCGCAAGGCAGGAAACAAACACCCGGGCAGGGCACCAGCCCACCGCAGGGCACGCACACACACACACCCACACACGCACACACACACACACACACACCAAGGACAATTTTAGGATCACCAATGCACCTAACCTGCATGTCTTTGGACTGTGGGAGGAAACCGGAGCGCCCGGAGGAAACCCATGCAGACATGGGGAGAACATGCCAACTCCACGCAGGGAGGACCCGGGAAGCAAACCTGGGTGTCCTAACTGCGAGGCAGCAGCGCTACCCACTGCGCCACCGTGCCGCCCCATATTTTACATTAAATAGTAAATTGCATTAAAGTTGCAATAGCCAATTAGTTTCTATAATCAGTTTTTTATATGTAAAACATCAACAAAAAGTCTATCAGTTCTTTATTTAAACAAATTATCGATGCTTTTCTGGAAACAAGTCGGATTAACACCACCCAGAGTGGATTAAAAAGCAAGTATAAAACATATACTAGAAAAATGAACAAATTCAGAATATGTTCAGCCCAAGAAGTTGTTCAGTTCAGCATCAGTTTTGTAAAATAAACAGATCAACAGTGAATACTGTATATAAAAGTACGTGTGTACCCACTGACAAGTGAGGTGGTTTTATTTAAAAATCTTGCAAAACAAATAACTTAGAACTGATACAACACAAACAGAAACTTCACAATTGGTTGATCATTTTCAGAGATTTTGCTATACAGGCATATAGGTAGATGAGTAGATAACCAATACAACAGAAAACACAACCCAGCATGCAAAAGACTGGAAAAACAACACATTTTAATTGTATCATAAATTTTGTACAACATACTAACTGAAATGGAAGATACTAGCCTAACATAGCAATTTTTTCAAAATACTTTTATGAACCAAGCATATAAATTACTTGTTTTATATTATTCTTCTAGTTAATCTACTGTAGCTAATTTCAAAATGAACAGTATTTCAGACAGTTATAAACTAACAGTCAAAGAAAACTGAACTTTCACTATGCTGCACCTGTTTTATTAACATACTGTCCACAAGCATTCAGATATATTAATTTGGCTCATACCAACTGTAAGCCATGAGTTGCTAGACAAGAGTTTTGTTGTTATTTTTGCGAAACATCATACTATTTTGATAAGCCTGGAAAACTTCACATTTATTGAACCTTTTCCTAATTCTGTAATTCAAGTCACCTCCCAAAAAAAGTTTAGTATTTTCTAAACAAAGTTAGCATATGCCGTAGCTGCATTGATGCTGCTATATCCCCACCTGATTGTTTCATTATAAATTTCCACCATGCTAACAGTGATGACAAATTTCCATTCAGGATCCTTCTCCTTAACTTCTGCAAACAGCAGCCTCAATGCTCTTTGGTTAATCCCAGGATTTTCTGGAACCCCCTAAGAAAAAATATAAGATGCTATATTAAACATAAGATAACTAATATTCAATTGAAATCAAGAACCCAGATTTGTCAAGAAATATTTACAGACTATCTAAACATCACTACAAAAATACATCCATTAATCAATTGCCAAAGCCCAATTTATTCCTTGCAAGGAGTGTGTATGTGTGCTGGAAACAAAATGCCTCTCCATTCCCGTGTTACTAGCCCATCACTGAATGTTCTTCTTGGCTATGACCCCTATCATATGCTAAATACTACTTTAGTAATACAGTTTTAGTGTCTATTATTATAGTATTTTGTCTATTCAACATGCTGCACATGAGACTATGCAACTACAGGTAAACTAAGTTTATTTTTGTATAATGCCCTCATTAGTTCAAATTGTTTAATCAGATTTAAATATATAATTTATGTATAAGGAATAATACATAGACAGAATCTAAAAATATATAAAATTCAGCCAGAATTTAAATTGCAATCTTGCTTCAGTTTCTATGTTAATTAACTAAACTACAATAGTATAAATTTTAGTTTTTCTTCTTAGAATATTGGATATAGAATATTGTTTATGCAATAAAAGGTACAATAGAGTACTGTATAGTAATGTGATACTGACAATTTTAATTAGTAAAATATCCTTGATAAATATAAGGCTAAATAATTTGTAAATGGAAAAAATTAATAAAAACACACATTCATTTTACTACAGTGTATATCAAATTAGTCAAAGCATTATTGCAGTTTCATTTGTCAAAGTTAAGGTAGTAATACAATGGCCACTGTGTTAAAATGTAACTTCAGTTAGGATACAACAGAATCCATATTTAGAGAAGTTCAAAAAGCACTTACAGTATTAATGGAAGAATGACGTAGGAGTGAAATTAAAAGAAATTTAACAATTCAAAAATGAATCTCACAAGGTAGCTGTATATTGTATATACTTAAACTGATTTATCAAATATCTATTTAAGTTTTATATCCAGTTAATGTCCAAGTAAAACACATTTAGTTAAGTTCCTTTGTCATTTAACATTACCTCCATAGTATAAGTCTTTCCAGATCCAGTCTGTCCATAAGCAAAAATACAGACATTGTATCCATCAATACAAGATGTGACTAAGGCCCGAACTTCTTGGAAAACCTACATAAAATAGAATTAAACATAAACATAAACAATAAGTTACTTTAAGTAATTATAACTGATAAAATTATGACTTGGGAAAAAAAGATATGCAATATCATCACAGCTGGAGTGCTGTTTGTGAAACGTTTACATACTTTGACCTTTTAGTACCCCATTAATATTTCTTTTATAAATGAAACTGTGTGTGAATATAACAACAGAGATGACGTAATTTTCCATTAAAGACGTTTCAAAACTTCTGTACTGCTCAACCTAACAACATAGACAATCAATTATTTGGTCATTGTTTTCAATCAATAATGGACTGAATTGAAAGGCAACATAAGCTGCAGTGAGCCAAATATTTTTTTATACAATTAGCAAATTAATAATCTAGTCTGGGCATGCTATAAATTTTGGTTCTTTTAATAGGTACAATTTAACTGAACAGAAAACAGTAACAAAGTATTACAATACGATATTAATGTTAAGAAAACTAAGAAAAACCAATATAAGTGAATGGTTTTAGAAAAAATGTTAATATTTATTATTTGTAAAATGTTAGCATTCACTTCAGTTTATTCTGATTATACCTTACATTATAATGAAATATCTAAAGTTAAAAAACATTACTGAATATGAAGAGACCATCTAGGCAAGTGCCATGCCTGCAATGTGCTCTCTTGAAAAACTGGCCTCTGCTAAGCAAAGTTCCATAAAATGTTAACAGATGCACAGTGTGTGAGCAGGCAATCAGCAGGTGGTAGGAAATAACAGCTGCAGTGAAAACACAACTTCACCTACTTAACAATATAGTTGTACTATATGACACAAAAATGATACATCCTCACTCATCCATTTTATGTGGTCTGTGCTCTGTGCTTCTCTGTAAGTGGGAATAAAAACATCTCCAGCATGGTAATAAATCAAAAGTTTGTCTTTCCTTATATTAAAAAAAAGTCAGCAGTGAAACAGAGAGCATTGTTTATTGAGATGATGTTGACTGAAAGACACAGATAATGGCAACACTGTACACTGAACACTGTATAGCCAATGAAAAATAAGTAGAGAAGATATAAAAGAACAAGTAAAAAATGTACACATGGTGTAACATTCAAGTGCGTTTGGAGACTTGGTTAGCTAGTTTGAGAATTGAGGCATTTTAAAATTTTCAATAAATTACTTTATCAAACAGTTGTTATCACAATTTTGTTTATTTCATATTTTTGTAACAGTGAGTCATATGCAAAATAATGATAAAAGAATGTAATTACATGTCCTAGTCATGTCTGCAAAACATGTTTTTAATACCATTTTACAATATGTGACAGAAGTTGGTTTCATAGAGAGCAGATTAAAACTTAAGCGATAACATGATTCATGTGATATTATTAGTTGTTGGATATGGAGGGTCTATAGCTAACTGGAGTTGAAATTTCTTAAGCATAAAAGTACCCGATGGATAAGGATGCCAGATTAGAAAATTGGAAATGCGGGACACTCTTAAAATCTCTCTCTCTATTACTATATATATATAAATTTATACATGCCCACTACACACCCAAACCATCATATTACATAAAAGTAGAGACATAAGTTAAAAACATAGAGCAAGGATTTTAATGGGTTATGAGGAAAACAAAAGTAAAATCATTTGAAAATTATTTAATACAAGCTAAAAAAATTCTGTAAAAGTGAAATCATTTGAAAATATTTAATACAGACAACAGAGAAATATTATTATTATTTAATACATGCAGTTAGAAAAAAAGTGGGCCGTGGCAAGTAGTAACAACACACTTTTTTGACACTGTATGTTGCAATGCTGATACAGAACTGCACAGCAGTGGGGCTGGAGAACAAAACGGCAACAGTATCGCTGTCCTCAGCCAACCATAGCAACTGAACAAGTTGCAAACAGGCAGCAAACACTAGTTTCCTCGTTACATTTGGGTTATTTTCATCAAGAGAATCTGATAAAAGAAAGTATAATTACTTATAAAGTTACAACTAAGTACAGTAATCCCTCATCTATCGCGGGGGTTACGTTCCAGAGCCCCCCACGATAGGTGAAAATCCGCGAAGTAGCGACCTATATTTATTTTATTATTTATACATATTTTAAGGCTTTATAAACCCTTCCCACACTCTTATAAACCTTTCCCACTCTCTTGTTAACCTTTCCCACTCTCTTGTTAACACTTCCTATGCTCTTAAACACTTTCTACACTCTTAACACCGCAGAGCAACACTACACGCAGCGATCAGACGTCAATGTGTCTGCACTCGCTTTGTGAAGGGGGGCAGCTGAACTCACGCTGAGCAGAAATGGACTTTGTGCTGCTTCTGCCAAAATGCCTGCTTGTCGCTCTGCGCGTTCGGAAGGAGGAGGAGGAATGGGGTGGGGGGGGGGGTGAGGGCTGAACGCACATCGCATTGTCAAGGGGGTGGGGAGCTGAATGAACGCTAAGGAGAAGTGGACTTTGTGCTGCTTGTCGCTCTGCGTGTCAATAATTTAAAAGCCTGTACAATCAGGCTTTTAGGTGTACATCACCTATTTTCCTGTCTCACTGTCTTGTCTTGCGTGAAGTTAAAATGTTTTATAATAGTGAGATGTTACTCATATCCTTAGCCCGACATCCACATATCATATGTGTTAACAAAGTGTGTTTTATAAGTTTACATGTGTTTGAAGCATGTGGGATGGGTATTTTAAGGCTTAAACTATAAAAATGTTTATTTATATGTTCTTTCTATATCGCGGATTTTCTCCTGTTGCTGATGGGTCTGGAACATAACTTCCGCGATAGGCGGGCAATCACTTGTATTTAAAAACCTGTGAAGTCGTGAATCCGCGAAAAGTGAACCGCGGAGTAGCGAGAGATTACTGTACCGTAAGAAGGTAGTAAAAATATATTTTTATTACGAAATTTGAAAATGAACTAAATATGGTACATTTGGGTGTCCCAGAAAGGTCAGTACGAGAAAGGGTACAAAATTATCAAATATGAGACATGTCCCGTATATAAGGGACGTCTGGCAACACTACCGATGGAGAGTAGCTTTCACAAACATGAATATCATGTCACTGACCTGCTCTGAATTCACGGAGTAATTCAAGGAGAACTGAGTTGCTGCGACTGAAGTTCATGCAAGATGCCACACAGTCGCAGAGATAAGTGCGGAATGGAGTGGCGGTAAAATTTTAGCATTTAACAACAACCTCCCCCTTCTGTTATACAATAAGGAATGGCACTTTTATTGTACAGTGACAAATAAATGAATATTATTATTACTACTGTATTGACACTACTCATAACGGTAAATGCTGGAAAGACCCGGGATTGAACCAGCAACCTCTTGATTTAGAAGCGGCCGTTCTTACCTCAATACCAGCCATGCAACTGATATCTGGATTTCAGTTTTTACATATTGACAGCAACATGTAAATTGAATAATTTATTTTTCTTCAGTTATATTCTTGAATAAAGGCGCACTTGTTTTGTTATAGCTTTTGTGAAAGTATTTATTTGATATTTGGTCTTCAGTCTTTACACATTATTCACGTAACATCAACATTTTCTCATTATTATAACATGAAAAAAATTTCTCTTTTAGTTATGTGTTCAACATTTCTTGCCTCGCATTTCCTGCCATTCTACATTTATGCAGATCGTTGTAGACATGGAACACACATGTAATGTAAGTATTCAAATTAATGATATTTTATTTATCCAATACAATTCCAGGCACCTCACACCCAGATAAACAGACTTGAGCTGGGAGAACTTCAGCTGTGTCAGTGGGTGGATGGGATAGCAGGCTGCTTGATGCTTGTGCTGTTTGACACTTTTGCAAAACAAAAACGCTGATGAAGAAGTGCAAAGGAATTTAAGGCGGCCCGGCATTATGAGTTTTTTCGTAGGCTTCAGGAATTTGAGTGTTGAGCCCAAAGGGTGAGAATGGAATATGGTGAAGCTTTGTCCCTTTATCTGTTTTGAGAATACATTCCTTGAAAATGGCACATGGGTTAGGTTATAGGACCTGTTATAAAAGTGCTGGTGTCTTGGAAGTGGATTACTAGAAATTTTGAAGGGGAGGCTGTAGAACTCTATCTGCTGTATGGAAAGTAGGCAGCTCTCATATATGAATCACACAGAATGCTTCTTCTCTCCTTATTGTCTACCACTGTGCAGATGACATAATAGAATATGATATATTTATTCAATATGCTCCCACTGTGCAGATATAGAAGACAATGACTGGAGAAAACTATGTGAAAGAAGCAACATTTTAACAAAGGCAATTAATAATGAGTATGCAGGGTGAATTGTATAAATGGAGTCACCCATATAAATACTGAAAGGCATTTTTGAAGCTTTTAAAATACTATAGGTATTGTAAGCTATTGCACATTTTAGTTTGAAATTTTTGTTTAGCTACCCAGTACATATTAGTAATGATTAATGGCATAAATTATGGAATATAAATAATAATTACATAAATAATTTACCTTTCAAACTGGCAGCAATTATGTCAAAATTTATATAATTATATTTAACCTACTACTCACTTAAGTCAAACACAGTTACCATGCATTTTAATTTAGTGTAAAAACCAAAATATTTAATCTTTAAATTTGATTAAAAACATACAATTTTCAAGAAAAATACTTTATCAACCACGATACACAAAAAAATATTGTCAAATACCATATGGTACTGTCTCTTCTATCCATATTACTAACCGAAAATGGTAAACCGGATGGACGCAGGGACATCCGGCCATGGGCCGTGGACGCAAAAGACGTACTGCGCAGGCGCCCCCACAAAACCCCCCTTCCAAGCAACGGAAACCGGATGCAAAGCAACGTAAAATAAGAAATGAGTCGCCCATAGCACACAGAAAAAAGGAGTCAGACGCCGGCGCCGCACGAAGCCCATGGCACACGAAACGGAACACACACAAAGAAGAGAATTGAGACCCACGACACACAAACACCCCCTCCACTAACAGAGATAAAATAAAGTGAGGCAACGCCCCCTAGCACACACAAAAAAAAAAAAAAAGAAGTCAGATGCGAGCGCCACACAAACCAATTGGACACAAAACGGGACAGACTACGGACATAGCACACGAAACATACACAAAAAGCAGGATTCGGACCCACGACCACACTAACATAAATAAGAAATGAGACACAAAGCCCCATTACTAAACGAACCGTCCGTATTAAGTATACGTCATCTGAACACATTCAAATTATGCAGCATAGGTCGATCTCATTACACTGATGCACTATTAACCGTTCAACCACAGAAAAGGCTCCATATTAACAGTGAGTGCGATCCTCCTTATTACTTATCCATATTTATAACGCTGAAGAACAAACAAGTCATGAATTCACGCTCACGGGTACAAAACGATACGGCTCGAGTGACGGGACCAAACACGTGAACCCGCATGAAAAAAAACAATACATGTCGGTCGACTAACCGACATACAAAAACGGGCAAGGCTCAATACAAACAATGAACGCCGTAAACTGCAACGGGCTTCTCACACAGCACAGGCAAATCGATTACAGCTCCAGAATAACACGTCCCAAATCCTGCACATACAACGACGCGCCTCTCAAACGGCACAGACAAAACATACACGTCAAGGACATCAACGACAGACACCTGCTACACGATTGCGCCAGTTAGCTGACAACGCGTTCAATAATGAGTCCACTATTCATGAAAATTCATTGGGATTAATGAATGTCATTTGCAATCATTGTCATTCACTTAACTTCCCTAAAGAAACAACTGGCAATACAAGTAATGAATTTACACATTATTGTCAAAAGGGTCAATTTGACTGCCTCCTTTACATTCATATCCTGCATATCTACAGAAGCTTCTAACTAACGAAGTACCTGAAAGTAAAAACTTTATGAACTGCATTACATCCTACAATAGTTCATTTGCTTTTGCATCTAATGGCATCCAGTCACTTACTCAACACCATTCATAAACTTCTACAAACGTTGATGAATAATAATATTCCCTTTGGAGGAAAGGTACTTCTATTAGGAGGAGATTTTACACAGTGCTTAGCTATTGTTCCACATGCCATGCGCTCGGCTATTCTTCAGTCCACCTTAAAATACGCAGATAATTGTCATTGCTTTCAAAAGAGTTACGGAGATATTTGGAACAACAATCTCATTACACCAAATACCCCTTTTAACACAACGAACTATATTATGTCCAAAAAATATTAATGTTGATCACATTAATAACCAGGTCATTTCATTACTTCCTGGAGTGGCACAGCTCTTTCTAAGCTCTGACAAAGTTGACTCTGATGACGACAATGACCATCTTAATTTCCCCTTAGAATATTTGAACACTATTAACCCAGCCGGATTACCACAACACAATCTTAGCCTTAAAAATGGAACAATAATCATGCTATTAAGAAACCTTAACAATAAACAGGGTTTATGCAATGGTACACGTTTAGTCGTCAACACCATGCCACACAATGTTATTAAAGCAAAACTTCTTACAGAATCACATGCTAACAATACTGTTCTAATTCCTACAATTACCTTACAACTTCTGACCTGGAATTACCTTTTACACTTAAACGGCGACAGTTCCCCATTAAACCTGCCTTGACCATGACCATCAACAAATCACAAGGACAAACCATAGACAAAGTTAGCATCTACCTCTCTGAGCCCGTTTTTGGACATGGACAACTTTATTTGCTTCCTATATGCATCATCTACACCTTCACACTATGCTATATCTCATTCATACATCACGCTCTTTGTAATTTCACAACACCAGGGGTTGGCGAGCGAAGCGAGCAGGGGGCAGAGCCCCCTAGTAATATTTATAATAACTGCATTGTTGAAACACTCTTACATTTTCTTGACTTGCTTCTGGTGGAAACACTTTATCCAGCTCAAAGTTCATTGATTTCCCCTTGTGTGCCACATACATAACAGCATCATCATCTGTATCAAATACCACAACATTTTTGGTATCTGCATCATCCCCATCTTCTTTATTAAGTGGTCGCACTCTACAGAATACTCTAATGTTTCCTAAAATGAGAAAAAAATCAAAAACAAATGAAATTACACTTAATTAAATTAGGTTTTCTTGAATAAAATGTAATGTTTCTCGAGTCAACACATATTCTGACAACAGAAACTTGCATCTTACAAAATCCAAGTAATCTGGTGAAATCTATACATGTTCAGGGGGAAGAGAAGTGTTTTGGGTCTCCTTCCAAATTTAAAGTAATGCTGCCATTTAGAAATACTGTAAATACCATAAGATTTGTTATTACATTTGAACAAACAAAATGGAAAATCAAAAGTTAATGCAGTTTATTATTACTAACTCAAAAATAATATATTTAAATTTAGTAATATTTCTGAACATAACCCAATGTCTATTCCAAACACTTCTCACTCTGCATTGGACCATTACTTGCATGACTTTTTAGAAAAACATTTTGTTGACCAAGATTGTTTACCACTCCTAAATCTGTTAACCTAAATTAAACAGACTTTTTCTGCCATTTGCAAAACTTAACCCAATGGCAGTCCTTTTTTTTGTGCTAACATTTCCTTTTACACTGCTTTGCTTCTTCTTGCAACAAATATTTGATTTGAACAGTCTCATGACAAATGGCACGATGGAACATTAAATCAACAAAATTAATATTTGACCTTGACCACAAATTACAAACTGAGTGCAGGCCAAAGGCATGAAAAACAAGACTGGTTATCGTTAAGATGATGACATTGGGAGCAGTTTTGGAAATGATTTCAACACAGACTAATTTTAAATTTGATTTTCCTTAGAAGTATAAATCTATACATGATAAATAAGAACATTATTTGTACTCTTTTTGGCATGTTTAGTAAGGGAAATGTTTAGAAAGTCATTATATCACTTTTTAATTTCAGAACAGTACTAGCCAATTTGAAATTCTTATATAGACAGATGGCTCGTTTCCATTTTTGTTTAGAAATAAAAATTACTGAATGCATTCTGTTCTCATGGCTTAATGGAATTGGATTCTTATTTTTCCTATTCACTTTATTTGCATTGTTAGTAATTTTAATTATGAAAACTGTCAATTATCTTTTTTATTCACTAACAAAATACAGTTACTGATGGCAATCATGGTGAAATTTACTGGGATTTTTTTTATGGAAAGTGTTCTCAATTTATATTAACCCAGTCACAGGGGGTGCACAAATCAATGTGTTTCTTTGTGCCAGTCCCAAACCCGGATAATATGGGAGGGTTACATCAGGGAGGGAACTTTTGCCAGAACAGTATGTGGACAACAATACAGATTTCCATACCGGATTGGATGGGGCCTGGGTTAACAACGGCCCCCCACCAGTACTGTCAGCCAACAGGGTGCTGGTGGAAATTGGGCTACTGTTTGCCAAAGAAGGAGAAGAAGAGGGGGGAGGCATGTCTGGAGGTAGGAGGAGAGGAGGAAGGTTAGAAGAGTGGAAGTGAGGGTATGAACTTGGAATGTTGGCAGTATACTGGTAAAAGTTGGCCAATATGATGGAGAGAAAGAAGGTTGATATATTGTGCATGCAAGAGACCAGATGGAAGGGGAGTAAAGCCAGGTGTATCAGAGACAAGTTCAAATTATTCTACCATGGTGTGGATTGTAGGAGAAATGGGGTAAGAGTTATCATGAAGGAACTGTATGTCAAGAGTGTTTTGGTTGTGAAAAGATTATCAGTGTTGATAATGATGCTGGAGATTGGAGGTGTGATGATGAATGTTACTAGTGCATATGCCTCAAAATCTGGAGTGACTTGGATTAAGTGGTGGAGAGTATACCCAAGGGAGAGAGAGTGGTAAATGGAGCAGATTTCAATGGATATGTTGATGAAGGTACCAGAGGGGATGAGGAGGTGATGGGTAGGTATGGTGTCAAGGAGAGAAATGCAGAAGTTCAGATGGTAGTGGATTTTGCGAAAAGGATGGACATGGCTGTGGTGAATACATATTTTACGAAGAGGGAGGAACACAGAGTGGCATACAAGAGTGGAGAAAGATGCACACAGGTGGATTATATCCTATGGTGAAGGGTCAGTCTAATGGAGATTGGAGACAGCAAAGTGGTGGCAGGGGAAAGCATAGTTAGACAGCATAGGATGATGTTAGTAGTAACTACAGAAGGATAAAATTGATCAGCCACAGTATGAAGTTATGGGAAACAGTAGTGGAAACTAGGTTAAGAAGGAAGGTGATGACTAGTGAGCAGTAGTATGGTTTCATGCTAGGCAAAAGCACTAAAGATGTGATGTTTGCTCTGAGGGTGTTGATGGAAAAGTACAAAGAATGCCAAAAGGAGTTGCATGTGTCTTTGTGGACTTTGAGAATCCATATGACAGGGTGCCTAGAGGGGAGTTGTGGTATTGTATGAGGAAGTCGAGAGTGGCAGAGAAGTATGTAAGAATGGTACAAGATATATACGAGTGAAGTGAGACAGTAGTGATGTCTGCGGTAGAAGTGACAGATGTGTTTAAGGTGGAGGTGGGATTACATCAGGGATCTACTCTGAACTCTTTCTTATTTGCAATGGTGGACAGGCTAACAGAGGAGATTATACAGGAGTCCCCATGACTATGATGTTTTCGGATGACACTGTAATCTGTAGGTAGGAGGTCGAGGAGACCCTGGAAAGGTGGAGACATGTCCTAAAGAGGAATGAAGGTCAGTAGGACCAACACAGAATACATGCGTGCGAATGAAAGGGAGGTTGGAGGAATGGTGAGGATGCAGGGAGTAGAGTTGGCAAAAGTGGATGAGTTTAAATTCCCAGGATCAACAGGACAGCGTTAACGGGGAATGTGGAAGAGAGGGTGAGAAGAGTTTTAGGAGTGATTTGTGACAGATGGATATCAGCAAGAGTGTAAGGGAAAGTCTACAAGACAGCAGTGAGACCTGTTATGTTGTATGGTTGGACACGGTGGCGCTGACAAAAAGACAGGAAATGGAGCTTGAGGTGGCAGAGTTAATGATGTTAAGATTTGCATTGGGTGTAACGAGGATGGAAAGGATTAGGAATGAGAACATTAGAGGGTCAGCTCATGTTGGATAGTTTGGAGACAAAGCTAGAGAGGCAAGATTGCGTTGGTTTGGACATGTGCAGAGGAGAGATTCTGGGTATATTGGGAGAAGAATGTCAGGAATAGAGCTGTCAGGCAAGGGAAAAAGAGGAAAGCCTAAGAGGTGGTTTATGGATATGGGGAGAGAGAACATGCAGATGGTAGGTGTGACAGAACAGGGCTGGAAGATATGGAAAAAGATTATCCACTGTGGCAACCCCTAACGTGTGCAGCCAAAAGAAGAAGAATTTCTCAATTTATATTTAAGAAATAGTGGAAGTAATAATGAATTATAATTTGCTGATTAAAATATTAAAGTTGGCTTAATAGCAAAAAACTGAATTCATTGCAGTCAGGGAAGAACTTTAAAAAATGTTGCAAGGAAAATGTTCTACGATGATCATTATTAAACACTAAATTAATATAATAGTATACCTACTGTTTAAATGCATCTCATAGTAAAGCTTGATTAATTACAAGCAGAATGTGTCTGTTACATGCTCTTTTCATTAGTAAGCAACGCATATTTCCAGAAGGTCTCACCTTTTAGTCTAACAAGTTCATTGTGACACTTTTTACGAAGAGCCATCTCTCGTTTATATTTACGTAGCAGCTCTTGATTAACACTGTTCACTTTTTCAATAACCTGGCAGATCTACGAAAAAAATCAATTGAAGCATAGTGGTTTAGTTAAAAATCAAAAACAGAAAACAAAACTCATATGATTTTATGAAATGTTCCAATGAAAATGTAGTCTATAAATACAGTATAAACTGAAAATATAGAATAACTTGCATTTTATTTTCTTAAAGGCCTCACTTTTGGCAAAGACAACCATTTTGACGAGCAAAACAGAAAGCAGATATACAGTATAAAGTGACTTAACTCTAATAACAGTCTTCCTTCAGACTATGGGTAATGCGAACATGTACTACAAATTCTTACTCCCATCATCACATTTTCACTTTTACAGTCTCATAAATGGGGAAAAAACAATACTTTTAAATTAATTTTTTTTTTTTGCTTTAATTTCTTGCTGTGGGATTGCCTTTGTATTTAACTTAACAAAATACTAAGAGAGCTTTCATTCACCTCCTGCTTTGCATCTCCAATGGCTCTCTCCAAAAGGCTGGGAAAATCCTGCACTTGTCTTTTTAAACAATTGTAATCACTTGTTAGAGTCCGCAAAGCTGGCTGAAGTGTCATAAGGTTGGCACGCACCCCTGAGTGTAAATACAGTATAAATTACAAAACAATGTAAAATATTAACAAAATAGCATTATATAAAAGGCTACAACTGATTTAACAGCTAGAAACAGAAAATTATGCTTCCATTTCCCATGTATGTATTTATGTAGTATCACAAGCAGTTGATTTGATGTGCTTTGGTAGAACAAAAATAAAACACAGCTGATAAATAGAACATAAATGTACTTACTGCTCAAAAAATTAAGGGAACACTTAACCATCACAGTCTAACACCAAGTCAGTTAAGCTTCAGGGATATCAATCTGTCCAGTTATAAAGTACAAGTGATTGTCAATCAACTTCAAACAGGTACACTGGAAAGGCAATAGCAAGACAACTACCAAAAAGGAAATGGTTTTACAGGTGGTAGTCATAGACAATTGCTTTCTCCTTATCCTTCCTGGCTGATTCTTTTCTAGTTTTGTGTTTTTCTAGTGTACTTGTCACTACTGCTAGCATGAGGCAATACCTGTAGCCCATTCAGCCTGCACAGATAGTGCAGTTCCTCGAGGATGGCACATCCATATGTACTGTTGCAAGAATATTTGCTGTGTCTCCCAGCATAGTCTCAAGAACACGGAGGAGATACCAGGAGACGAGCCATTACACAAGGAGAGTTGAACAGGGTGGCAAAAGGGCATCAAACCAGCAGCAGGACCGGTATTTGCTCCTTTGTGCGAGAAGAAAAAGGAAGAGCACTGCCAGTGCCCTCCAGCTGGCTACTGGTGTGCATGTTTCTGACCAAACTATTAGACTAGACTCCATTAGGGTCCAATGTCCTCTTATGGAACCTTTGCTTACAGCCCATCACCGTGCAGCTCAATTGGCATTTGCTAGACAATACCACAATTGGCAGCTCCACCTTTGGCGCCCCATTCTCTTTACATATTCACACTAAGCACATGCAACAGATGTTAAAAGACTCTGGAAGACACCGTGGTGAATGTTATGCAGCTTACAACATCATCCAGCATGACCGGTTTGGGGGTGGGTCAGTGATAGTCTACGGGGCATATCATTGCTAGACAATGGTATCCTGACTGCTGATAGGTACTGGAAAGAAATCCTCAGAGCTGTGGTCAGACCTTACACTGGTTCACTGGGCCCTGGGTTCCTCCTGGTGCAGGACAATATCTGGCCTCATGTAGCCAGAATTTGTATGCAGTTCCTGGATGAGAAACGCATTGATGCCATTGACTGGCCCACACGTTCCCCAGACCTGAATTCAATTGAGAATCTCTGGGATGTTATGTATTGGTGCATCTGATTCCACCAAGTAGCTCACTGATGCCCTGATCCAGGTCAGGGAGAAAATCTCTCAGGACATCATCCTCCACTTTATCAGGAGCATGCCCAGACATTGTCAGGAGTACATACAGGCACGTGGGGGCCAAACACACTACTGAGTCATATTATGAGCTACTGTGATGAAATTCAGCCTATGATTGCAATTTTTGATTTTGAGGGCTGGATTCAATATCACATCAAAAATCAATGGGTTGGTAATTCTGGTTATTATTAACCTTTGTTACATCATTTTCTACTCAACGAATTACACAGTTTTACTGAGTAAAGATTTCCACTTGAGTATCTTGTTCATTGATATCTGATGTATGATTTAAGTGTTCCCTTAATTTTTTTTTTGAGCAGTATGTAATTTCAGCTAAATACTGAAAGAACCCATTAGGATGGGTGAAGCACCATACTACTCAAAAATCATTTTAAGAAATTACAGCTCCTTTTCTCAACCCCCATTTATATAGCATATTTAAATACTGTATATATTTTACTTCTCAAAGAGTACTGAAAAAAGAGAATAATTTTGAAGCATGTGACATGATTCTGGCACATTATTTAAAATTCAAACCTTGATTAACATATTCTAACATATTATTCTAACATATTTTTAATAATATCAATATTGTGATTACCTGAGCAAAAGTTTCAAATTTATATCATTTTAAAAATCACACCTGGCAACAAAGAGTTCAAGGCAAGAGCTATCTGGGTAGACTGCCAGTGTCCTAGAAGTATAAAAATCATAATTCTGAAAAGGCAGGCACTATATTAAAAAGCTAGCCACAATCTACCTCAATTGTTTTTTAGACAACTGCAATGAACAATAAATTAACTCTTTTGCGACTCTTTCATGCAGATTTTATATCTATACATTTTTTCTTTCTCATTTATCTAAGTATATAATCTTGGTTTAGAATGACCAAAGAATTTACAAGTTAATGGTAAAGAAAACAGGGACAGTATGAAATTGCACAGTTGAAAGAATAGGACCAAGGTTTTTAGACAAAGTTACCCATTGCCAGAATAGCTAGCCAATCATCTGTGTGTAACACCACAAGGTCCAGAACCCCATGTGATTTTTTACCGTATAGAATGGCCAATCTGAGAGACCAGAGAGCAACATCAGAAAAATTGATGCTATTCCACCTGGACATCACAGAATGCAATTCATGCATCAACCCCACTGCTGATTTTAAAATCAATCCAGGAGAACATCTTCTTTTGACACTGCTACTAATATTTAGTAAGCTTTCTGACTTTAAAGCAACAGTGCAATTTTTGTTTACAGCTTGAGAGAGATGGCCAGGAGCCTTACACAGCCAGGACACCCTCAGCCTCAAAGGGCAGGGTGAAACAGCATGCACACAGGGCATTGTCTCCCTCAGACCACTATATGGCAGCCTGCCTGGGTTGTGGCAGCACCACGGTTTCCCACAGAACATCATGGGAACTGGAAGTCTTTGACTCAGTCCTGTTGGATTCCATGGATGCCATGGGGACTGGGGACCCCTGCTTTGTCAGGTTCCCACCTCACCTGGAAGTGCTCCCACACCAGACCTGTGGGACACCAGAAGTACTCCTGGGTTTGGTATACGAGGAGCTGCCTGCCACAACTCCAAAAGCCAGAGTTGGGAAGAGGAGGACAAAGCTTGCCGGGAGGAGTGGAGAAGGTAGAGAGAGAGAGAGAGAGAGAGAGAGACAAGAAGAAGACAAAGCATTGCTGTGTGCTGTTGATTTGGGTTGGTAACTGCGTTGAAGGAAAGTCTTGCTTGAGGCAGAGTTTCACACCAATAAATACTCTTGTTTATTGAGACCTATGTCTGAGCTTATGCTGTGTCAGGTGTTTGGGGAACTGGAGCTCCCCCTGGTGGCCACAAACTACACATAACACACATACATATCCAGACTTTGCTAAATATTTACATTTTCTATTATACTTTGTTCTACTGCAACAATTCTATTTAATAAATACTACTTTTCTTTAAAATTACTACACTTTGTCTTTATATCAAAGCTGAATGATTTAAACACAGTAGACCTGGTGTGGGGAGATTGCCACTTTCTTTGTCACAGGATTAGAAAGAGGGGATCTGTCAAAAGAGAACAGTGCAGTAGAAGTAACATTATTGCTTGATAAGTGGCATTAAACAAGGTATATCTGTCTTAATGCGTCTAGGGCATTTTCTGGGACCATAGCAGCCTTTAGGCTTGGGTTATATCTGGGATCACCCATATGTTATTCACACCAAGTCAGGATTACTGAAAAGTGACAGGCAGTGCAGGCATCACTCATAAACAGCGCTTAAGTGAATAGGTTATGCGTGTGTCTTTCTGTACATGTGAAATATATATTTTTTTTATTATTTAAATAGTTTTTTATTAATTGGACGTTCTTTTTAAGCCTGCATATTCTGAGTTCATGTCCAAGTGTCTGGTAATGGCATTTTCATTTGATAGTCAACCCAATAATGTATTTGGTAAGTTCCACACCTTGCAAGATAATACAGCTGGCATACTCAAGTGTCAACTTAAGCAAACACCTACAATTCTCTTTTACAGGGCCAATTTAGAGTAATCTAATACACAAATAGTTAGGATGTGGGAATAAGTACAGAAAACAGAGACAGTGTCCTGACCAGCATACAAATCCAAAACAGTCCTAAAAACTCTCCCATAATGCAACCCTTTCTCCTTAAACTGTTTTATTACTGCTACTGTGTGGCAAATTAAGAATTTTTTATCATGATATTTCTCATTCAACCTAATAATAAAGAAGGGTATTGTTAAAATGCTGGGGCATGCTTCTTTTTTACATGTGCATCAGAATGTCTGATGGTGGCATGAAGAAAAACAACTACTGTATTTGGCTTGATGGCAGTTAATTAGCTCAATGTGTGATCTGCTATGAAGCGACACTCTGCTCCAAGTTAGCAGAAGAAAAATATAGTGATATTCCTTCAATATAATCCACACTCCAACCCTAATTAACTAGATGGACCTAAGAAATACATTTGAAAGTTTCTTTAAAAAATACCTAAACCTGTTTTAATCAAAATGAAATTTAAGGGTGTTGAGAAGTACTTATTAGATAATGAATAAATATGTTTTTCCATTTCCTTAAGCCTACCATCAAGAGTTATTAGATTAAATGTAAAAGCAGGATATAAAAATGATGTGTCCAAAAGGGAGCATTCTTGAGTAAACTGAGGACCCACATAAAGTCAAGGAGATAAATGTAAATTTAAACAAGAAAAAAAAAAACATTACAAAAATGTAAAAATGAAAGTACATAGAATAATAGAGACTGAATGCAAATTAAAAACTAAAATAAATCCTCTACTCTAAATACCACTGGCTTATAAGTAGGAAACCTTTTAAGTACTAGCCTGGGACTATATCTGTTTGAAGCCTGGCTACCATTTCTTAGTCAGGAAAAAGGTTAGGAACTCCAGGGGAGACCCTGTCCGAGCTCTGCTTAGAAGCCCCAGATGTTCCAGTACTGCTGGACTCCAGCCTTATATTAAAGGTCCAAGCAACCCCACAGCTACCTGTCCATCATAATGGAGAATAGGGAGGTAGGTACTTCATAATAAGCTTCTTCACTGCCACATAACTGCTTGTACAATCTCCGTAATTTCTTATAGTAATGGATTTATATGGCTACCACAGGAGTAACTACTTGTATAGCTCCATAAACAGTACTGAGGCATAGCACCACTAATCAGTGAATACCTGGAGAGCCTGGAGTGGGTTTCACCTTTCTTCATCCTCTGGCTAAAAGAAGCATCTTGCTAAATATCAAAGTGGAACTTTTTAATGTTCAGTCCCTGACAAATTAATCCTGTCTAATTTATAATTATATTGTAGACAGGGGGATTGACATTATTTGTTTGACTAAGACCTGGCATAAATCCGAGGTATACTCAGTTTTAAAGGAGTTCTGTCCTCCTTGGTACACTTACCTTGAAAAGGCCCGCAGCTATGGTCATGGTGGTGGTCTGGCTGTAATCCATTGTATAGGTTTGCAATTATCACTTCTACCCCTTCCTCAATTCTGAACTTCTGAATGCTTGGCAATTAAATGCAAGCATCCACTTTTTATAACAGCACTTCTTATATACCGACCACCAAAACAATGCCCTGATTTCATTACGGAAGTGAATGAGCTGCTCTCATCTTTCTGTACAACATCATCAAATGTACTCATTCTTGGAGATCTAAACATTCATGTGGACACACCCTCTAATTATTCTGCTGCCCAGCTCTTAGAGCTCTTGGACTGCCTAAATCTGAGGCAACTTGTCGAGGTCCCCACTCACAACAAGGGCCATACCCTCAATTTAGTCATTATTGACTCAGTCCGCATCTCTAACCTCCAAGTAAAATCTCTCTTTTGTAAAATCTGCCCCGTATTTACAAGTAAGCTTTGACAGATGAAAGCAGCTGGGCGAGCCCTCAAGCTGCGTTTTGTTGCAACCAGTTTAACGGTTCTTAATTAGCCTATCGAGAACACCAAAAAACTACTCTAGAGCACTGACCACCGCTAGATCTCAATACTATTCAAATTTAATTAATAACAGTCCTGGAAAGTCCAAACAACTTTTTTCCGTGATAAATCCATTACTCAATCCTCATACCTACGCCTGTAATAATTTCACAAAGGAGCAGTGTAATAATTTTATGGAATATTTCACCTCTAAGGTAGACGCCATTCGCTCCTCATTGTCTGTTTCCAGCCCTCCATCGCTGGATGTTTCCATATCAAAGCCAATGGGCTACCTCTCCCAGTTCCTCTGTACCACAGTTAAAGAAGTTGAGGGCGTCATCCAGAGGATAAGGCCTTCAGCGTGTTCATTGGACCCTTTTCCTACTCCTCTGGTAAAAGCTAATGTATCAGATTTAAGCCTTCTTATTGCTGATATCATTAATCACTCTCTCCAGAGCGGCTTAGTCCCAATGGCCTTGAAAACCGCAAAAAATTAGACCTAATTTAAAAAAATCCTCTTTGGATCCTGAAGTGATAGCAAACTATCGTCCGATTTCCAACCTTCCATTTTCGTCTAAGGTTTTGGAAAAGGTTGTTTTGGTCCATCTTCTGGACCACCTCAATCTGTTTGAAAAATTTCAATTTGGTTTCCAATCTTCTCACAGTACAGAGACAGCACTGGTCAGACCTCCTGATGGCCGCTGACCAGGGCTCTCCATCACTCCTTATCCTTCTGGATCTCACAGCTGCATTTGATACAGTAGACCATAATATTCTCCTCCATCATCTCCACTGTATAATTGGACTTTCTGGCACTGCTCTGGAGTGGATTGAGTCCTATGTCACAGATATGGCTGAGTATGTGGCCCTGGGGGATGCTAAAGCTCGTACCCACACTGTCACCTGTGGGGTCCCACAAGAATCAGTCCTTGGGCTGACCCTTTTCAACATCTATATGCTACCCCTGGGTCACATCATCGGCAGGCATAGAATTTCATTACACTGTTATGCGGATGATACACAGCTCTATGTGAGACTGGATTCGACCTCCCTTACACCTCCATTAACTCTTTCCTCTAGCTTGGATGAGATTGAGGCTTGGATGTCCAAGAACTTCCTCAAACTGAACAGCACTAAAACTGAAGCTCTTTTAATTGGCACCCCTTCCTATCAACTTTGTTCCTCCGTAAATTGTATTTCCTTTCCTGACCGTACCATTGCCCTCTCCCCTTCAGTTACAAATTTGGGCGTCAAGTTAGACTCCCATCTGTTATTTGATACACATGTCCATCACCTTTGTAAAATTGCATTCCTTCATCTCTGAAATATAGCCAAACTCTGTCCCTGCCTCTCCCTTTGTGATGCTGAAAAGCTGGTTCATGCTTTGTCTTCTCTAGGCTGGACTATTGTAATGCACTCCTCATCGGGATACCCAACAAGAGCCTTCAAAAGCTCCAACAAATTCAAAATAGTGCTGCAAGGATCCTGATGAGGGTGCAGAAATATGAACACATCTCAACAATCCTTTGGACACTTCATTGGCTCCCTATTCACCTCCGTATTGAATACAAACTTTGTCTGCTTACTCATCAGTATATTTATGGAAATGCTCCAAAATATCTTAAGAACTCCTTATATTACAATCCACTACAAGAAACCTCCGTTTTGAAAATACCTACCACCTTCGTCCCCCTATGAACAAACTTCGTCCAATGGGTGACCAAGCCTTTGCAGTGGTTGCTTCATGGCTCTGGATTGCCCTACCAGAGAGCCTAAGAACACAGCAGATTGTGGGCTGTTTTAAAAAACAGCTAAAGACTTTTCTATTTAGGAAAGCATATTAACAAAAATGCTACTAATTATTGCTCTTTTATCTCTGTTTTTAACTTGTTTTGCCTTTGTTTAAACTTTTTATGTAGCACTTTGAGATATACTACAAATGTAAAGTGCCCTATAAATAAAATGCATTATTATTATTATAATACCTGATGTTACTGTCAACAATTTTCTCAGTGTATCTGCCAACTTGGTTTCTTGCTGTACAAGTCTGCATTTTTTTTGGAAACCCTGTGGGACTTATGGGACCTCACTTTTTGTGGCAGAGGACTAAAATGCAATAATAGTGAATGGAAGAAGGGTGAGTAGACAATCCCTGTGGTCATGACCAAGTGGTCAGACCACTGATGAACCTCTGTTACAATTTCTGTAAAAATAAACTATATATATAGTATGTACGTATGTATATATGTATATGTGTGTGTGTATATAGAAGCGAAAGTCTGTGATACGGTTTGCATATTTATAGCTAGAAATGAAATCCACAAAGTAAGAAAATTAATCACACATCTTAAAACAGTCTTTTATTCTTGAGCTTTCGACACTTGTCAGGTGTCATCCTCAAAGGAAAATGATCAGACATACAGGAATCAAAGGCAATATATACCAAATGAGGGGTAGGTGGGTGAAACTTGACACATGCCTTCATATACAATGGACCGTTATTAATTTTTCTAATCAAACAATTGGATCATTTTAAATGTATTAGTTTATATTCAAACACTTAGCAAACTTTTTAAGGACTTACATGATTGACTTCTCTTCCATAATAATCAAAAAGGAAAAACACAAAAACATACTATTTCAAAATTAATGGTTTCAGGCACACTAATGTGTTAAAATCTGAAGTAGAAATAAAGGCCACTACATGAACTATAACCAAAAAGAAGTCCTCAATTGTTTTAAAAATCATCAGTTTTATTGGAACATTTTAAAACAGAATAAAACTAGCCTCACCAAATAGTTTGCCATTTTGCTAATGATCTCTCCTTCTTAAACGTTTTTGTGCTCTTCAGAGTGAAAGTGAACATTAAATTGCACATGCACATGTACTTTTATTTTTATTATTACTTTCCTCGTCTGTGAATGAACACTTTCATTTAATGGGCAACTTTTACAGTATACTTTGATGCTGAACAGTAACATGGCTTTGCACAGTCCTCCTAGCTATCACCTCATTCAAGCTGCCATGTCTGCTTTTCTTTAAACAAACCCTGGGCCACATGCAAGTTATGCAACATGCATTCTCAAACAATAAACCTGTTGTACATACATGGACCAGATAACAGACCAACAGTACGTATTCTGTTTGTTTACACAGTCTTAGTGACGATCAAGACAAAATCCCACACAATTTTCGAGATTTTATAAATACCAGCCAGATTGCTGTTTTAAGTCAAAGAAAGAAGGACATCATCAGAAAAAAAGGTATGTCTCACAACCCTACATCTATTCATCTATTAACTATTTTTTTAAAAATATATCAATAGATTGACTCAGATTGTACTGTGACCAAAAAAAAAAAAAACTGTGTGATATTTTTTTTCATTCATTCCCTAGATTCAGCTGTATTAAGAATCCTCATAGGCTGCATGCCTGTAATCAAGTATTTTTAAAGGGAAAAGCAGGAATGTGGTCAAAATCTTTTGTAGGTATGGGGTAAAGTGGAGACAGGACTGAATTTTGTTCAGAGCAGGCAGGATGAAAGTATGGCAGAAGTGGGACTGAAAAATCAGTACTGTGAAGCCCTTTTATGGCCCTTGGTCCTGAAATATGAGTGTTGGTTCAATTATGGTCCTGACCTCAAAATGTGGAATATTAGAATTTTTATAAAAAGCATTAATATACCAATAGTATTGAGATTGTGGCAAGTGGGAATTAAAAAAAAAAAAGCATTAACAAAAGTATATACAAAGCAAAAAAAAAAATAGAATTGCTAATTTCTTGAAATAAGACAGTGGTGAATTTTCAAAATCTTCTCTTTGAAAACACTTTGCTATAAGACTTAAAATGCTGATTAACCAATATTGTTATGCCACTTTTACAGAATGGCTAGCAAACATTTGTTGATGGACCCATAAAAGACTACCATTATTTAGGAGTTTGCCTAAAAAATCTTAATATATGTGTTAACTACATCCTAAAAGTATTTGATTTCTTTAGGCTTCTTATTCACTTGTTACAATCTTACCACTAGAATAAGAAAGCAAACTCATTCTAGGTGTCCATGCTTAGCCACTAAAAGTGACACACCGCCTTCTCGCTGGCTTCCTCCATCATTACCAAACTACTTCTGAAGTGTTTTGTTGATATAAACATCATGGAGTTCCAGATTTCATGATCAAAAAAAGTGCAGTGAGAAGCTGAAAACAAAACGTGTTCACTAAAATCAATTTACTTATGTTGATCACTTGTCCTTAGGGTTTATTTGTGGTGTTTGCACAGGAAGAAATTATTAAAAATTTTGGTCTTTTCATTTGACCTAAAAACAGACATTTTGCACAAAGTCTATTAAAAAAGAGGATAGCACTCAACAGGCTCAAAAAAACTATACAACATATTTGAGATTAAACTGCTCTTTTTCTTACCAGCTAGATTTTCATGAACAGCCTTCATTTCACTTTCAGCACGCACGAAAGCCTCCTCAATGACTCTGTTCTTTTCCTCCTCCAAAGACTGCATCTCATCAACCAGCTCACCCCGTGTTCGCTCAATCTCCGTCTCGTAAAGCATTACCTAAAATCCATGCCGACATTCAAATAGAAGTATATTTTTGGTTAGTGACATTTATCCTTTACAGTGCATGTAGGGAAAAAGAATGGAAAAGTACAGAAAAGAGAAAGACCAAAAGTACCTCCCGTTCCATATAGCTTAATCATCTCAAGTGGCACTGCGAGAAAACTGGCATATCATAAAAGTTATTAAAAGAAATAGAGAAACACTCATATGTATGTTAACAAGAGTAATCCACTATGGGACAAAAAACAAGCACACACAATAAATGTACAGCTAAAAAAACCTGACTAGTCAAAGCAAAAATAATACTAGATGTTACTGCACTTTGAAATAATAGAGGCAGTTAAACAATGAGTTAACTGTACATCTTTGAACTACCAATTTAATTTAACTTAAAAAGAGATTCGCTTGGAAAATTTACATTTATATGAATGGATATGCAGGGTTCTTTGATCATCTTAATTTTAAAGTGTAAGCAACTAACACATATATGTACTCACACAGACACTCTCTCTGTTTGGTTACATTTGATGACGCATCCAAACAAACAAGATCTTGATTACAGCTTTTTAATTTTACTGCAACAGTATTGGGGGAATACTCCTCAAAAGGCAAATGTGGTGCTAGTTCATCTAAAAAGTGGGATGAAACCATTAACCTGAAAATAAAAGTGGACATAACAGAAAGATATGGTAATTTTCTACCACTATTGCACTAGGACTCTGAAGTCCATCATGGACTCACTTGCTCATAGAAAATTGGATGACAGCTACAGTGGTTGGGCCACCTTTTTCTCCAAACTTCTTAGTGTGCAGTACTATTCTTCACTGTTAGTGATGTCTTCTATGTCTTTGTCTGCATCAAAACTAGTTTGCTTCGTTAGTAAGCAAAAAATGGAAGTTATTGGGTGAAAATTTATTGAAAAGAAAAAGTTTGGAGTTATGTCCTCATTCATATCTATAGAAATGGCAAGATGATATCATATGCTAAACATGGACAAACTGCAGAGAGGGATAGACAGACACTACAGGATAACTGCTAAGTTGGGATGCTCTGATCAACTGTTCAATTTTCACTAAAAAGAGACTTGATCAGTGATTGGTAAAACGCAGATCACAAAAATCTATATTTTCAGCCCCTGCTTTTCCAAGCATTATGTGTAGTACTAGGGTGTTCCCTGAAGAAGGGGCCTGAGTTGCCTCGAAAGCTTGCATATTGTAATCTTTCTAGTTAGCCAATAAAAGGTGTCATTTTGCTTGGCTTTTCTCTCCAAGCATTATGGTAATTTAGTTGCTGTGCTCCTTTACACAAGGTATTATGGGAGTTGAGCCAGCACGTATCTTTTTTTTTTAAATTCTTTTGCAGCAAACTTCTGCAGTGTGATCAATGAGCAGCGAGTAGTGGCTTGTTTAATCAGTGACCAAGAGACAATTGGAATTAGCTTTTATGTTAAAGGAAGAGGAGTAATAAACTGAAAAAAAAAACTAATCAGACAAGTCCTGTGCACAGTCTCAAGAGCAAGGAGGAGATATCAGGAGACGGGCCGTTACACAAAGAGACCTGGACAGAGTTGCAGAAGGACATCAATCTAGCAGCAGGACCAGTATTTGTTCATTTGCGCAAGGAGGATCAGGAGGAGCACTGCCAGAGACTTCTGTTTGTCTGGTTATGCAGGTGATTAGTGTAAAAGATTTTTTAAAAAAGTATCAGAATTGGCTGATCAAGTAACATGAAATCAGTGATCAGCCTTAAAAAACTTGATCGGAGCATCCATACTGCTAAATAATTTAAACAGACTTGTTTCCACTCTGAGGAGAAGGTAATGCCATATAAAAAGTCTTTTAAGAAGACTTAAAACTGTAGACTTGTAAAATAAATCCATTGTTTTATCTTAAAGTTGGAATAGCTGTAGTGTCAGGTTTCTTCCTGGTGGTGAGCACCTCATGCCGAATTCATAAAAAACATTTTATGTATAGTTACAGTATATATCAAAATAAACATTCACTGTAACCATTTAGTGTAGTATATTGGGCTAACTCCAGTCAGGTCTGGTGCTTTCAATGTTATTCTAAATCTTTTTAAAGCATTGACTAAGTTATTTACTTTGTGATCATATTATTTTAGATATTAAATTCTGTGTTATTTAATGCAAAAATTGCCTCTAATTGTTGTAAAACTAACATAGATTGATATAAATACTTCAGCATGTTTTATTGTGAAGCATTCTGTATGCAAATGAACTTACAAAATAAAAAAATGAACATTTAGCATTAAAAACTAAAATGTATTGTCCTTCATACCCATGAAAACATCCTTTTATTTTCTTAACTCACTCTTTGATTTGTATGCCAGTGTAATTTACCTCAAACTCATACACATATACACACACCCACACACATGCACCCATACACACATACACAAAGGCACATACCACAGATTCTTGGAAAAATATAGATATGCCAATCAACCTGGCAGCATGATTTTGTACTGTAGAAGCTATAAACTGGAGATCTCTAAAGAAACTAATAATAAACATGCAACCTCTAGAAAGAAAGCACCCTGTACTAAATAAAACTGCTGTAGGTTTAAGTGTGATAGTATTAACCAGTGTGACAGCCAAGATTTTAAAATAAGATTTACATTTTTTTCTTTTTACAAATAATATTCATGTTCAGAAGAACATAAATATACATAAAAAAGAATGTAAAAGATAGCAAATGGATCTCTTTACAATATAGCATCATGTCATAAAATTAATTTCGTGCATTTGTTTGGAGACAGCATTTTACAAACAATGGAATAAAAACAAAACACAACATTTCATGATGTTATAATGTAAAAAGATTTCATGACAGAGAAAATAAAGTCCAGCCCAACAAGTACTGCCACTTAACCCTTTGCATATCACTTCCAACAAAATTTAGCAGCAAATAAATATCCAACCTTTGACAACCTACGAACCAAACCGCCACTGCGACCACCAACAGCTCTAAAGAGTAGCTTGCAAAGACGGTTCCTATCGATGTTTTGCTGTAATGTAAGTTAAAAGAGCCATTAAGATATGAGATGACTGTTATTAACAGAACTTTAATATGGGAGCCTCAAGGGATAAAATGTTATATAGACCAACAGATGGTTACAACGATGTTGGGTGACTCAAATAAACACGAATAAATTAAAAAATGATTTATAATTAGAAATGTAGGTAACAAAATTATACTTAAATTTCAATACAGTTTTGATAATTTTAACATTTTCCACAGGTGCCTTATAAACATATATAATTTAAATAAAACTTCTATAGTGAGGATATACTTGCAAAAATATTTTGCAGTGTGGATAAAACACTGAAGCCTCACTGTAATTTCATGTTAAGGAAATCCTCATATACCACAATTGCAAACATGGTGACAGAAATAAAAGGAGACCTAATTTGTGTAATTACATTTGTGGGGTCATTTAATCCTCAGTAGGAAGCCTACAGGCCATGCATCACACAACATGAAAGAGTTAATTCATAATGAAAAGTGAGAAGAGGCAATTAGACCTCATTTTGTTATATACACAAGTCATAGGCAAGCTGCAACAATTTGTGACCACTACATGACAGAGGTTTCATTTGTTGAAATAAACTCACTGAAAGTCTGCCACTGCTGCTTAAACATATACAAACTGATCCCTAAATGTTGTTGAACTAAGAACAATCAGTCCACCCAGCTATAATAAGATTATATGAATTGCACCTTATCACGCATAATAACTTAATAAAGGCAATTAAGATTTTTTTGTAAAGCTACACTGTAAACCCTGCAGTCCAAATAACTTAATTCTCTTAAGGTGTGTAAACTTAAATCTTTCTTAAAAGTTCCTGGCAATATAAGTTTGAGTTTTGTAAACTTAATTTATTTGATGATATACAACTTAATATTAGATTAAGTACCTAATACTCAGAATTATAAAGTCACTGTCACTGTGAATTCTTGAGTTATGACGTTAATGTGTCTGCATTATTACGTCTGTTCTATGCGCCTCCACCACTGCAACGCGGGAAGGAAAGACGGAAAAAACGCTAAGTATTTATCATAAAAATATAAACTAAAAAATAACCATAGTCTTGTTAGTTTGTTGATATGTATGAGTCCAGTGTGTAAAACTGAATTTATGTGTCTTTATCTGACGACCTTGTCGTTGCAATAGCTCGGTGTTATTTCTGTGGTAAAAAAAAGACAAACTGAAGAAGTGTGCATTAACAGCCAACAAACTCCGCTAATTTTTGGCTCTTGCTAAATTACTCTGTCATTTTAACGGTATCACTTAAGTTACATTATAACGCTAATGCAACTAGTAGTTCAAAGTTTCTTATGGTTATCGATAAGTGGTTTATTACCAGCAACACGCTGTGACTTTCAAAGGGTACTTCTTAATGACATGCATTAGATGTTAGTGGTGAGGTGGTGTGGTGTCGTTCTTGAAAGCGCGAAAGGTCGTTGATTTTCTTCTTTTTTTTCAACTTTTTCTAAATACTTGTTGGAAATGGAGGGTGCATTTTGAGAAGTTCTGATGCGAACTGAAGTGGATCCTGCTAACCATTTATGTATTTTTAAGATCTGAAATAAAGGTGCGGCTATTACAGCAGTAATTGTATTTAAAGGTATGGATTGAATGCTGTACTGAGGTAATTTCAATATTTTATGTATTTCAGTGAGGTGCAGTTGAAAACATTGCAAAAACTGTTTTAAAAATCATTAAAACAGAATCAACTCGTGTTCAGCGGAGTCACAGAGCCGCCAGTGCTTCCGTGAACAGGTTTGATAATTTGATTACATTGATACATTTTAAAAGTAACTGTTAATTTCAAAATCAGAGTCTTTGTTTAATTTTGTCAATTATTAATGTCATAACAAAACAGAAAAGAGAGAAATCTACCTCTGATTGGAAGGATGATGCAGACCACATTTGCCTGAGACGACAGACCATCATCCAATCCAGCCCACCAGTGAAAGAGATCCTGGACCTCTGGCCTGCTCTGCGCATAGAGTCTGAGGTAAAGAGGTTTATCTGTTTCAATGATGCTCCAATGCTTATATGTCCCATTCTGTGTAAATAATATTTATATTGAATTGATATGTACTGATGTTCTATTACTGTTTACTTAGGTATATGCAGAATTCCAGCAGATCACAAACCAGAACCTGCGCAACATATTCTATGCAGAGCTTGATCGTCACATCCCATGCTTGATGACCTTGTTTAGGCAGAAGGCATCCAAAACTGGAAAGATTTCAGATTCTTTGGCTGGCATTTTAAAAGTTAATGACGAACAGGTACTACACTGCCTATTTCACAGTTACAGAAGTGAAATATGACTTTTTTAATTAGCAAACTTGTATGTGTATTATTAGTTACTGTTGTGGAATGCTGTTCCAGTATGTATCTTATTTTGAGTAAAGTGCTAAATCATTGGCTACTTGTCTTTTTAAAGATTATCACTACATATGTATTTCATGGCCCACATAATGCTTAGGATGTTTCGTGGTTAGGGCATTGACCACACCTTTATTTGCTGCTGCTAAGGGGGTAACACAGTTTGGATCACAATGCAGGGTTTGATGTTTGGTTTAGTCACCATATTTTGGACACAGTTTGAATGAAAAACTAAGACAGCCTAATTCTTATTTAGTTCAGTTTAGTTTATGCTATACTTTCACTTTAGTCTTCACTGGTGTTTATTTTAGGAACTTAATTTATACAACAAAATGCAATTCTGTCTATAATTCTGTTCTCCTTAGGAATTACATGATATACACACAAAACGTACAACTGTTCTCCATGCACTTCCTGTGTTTCTGCAAGAGGATTGGTCTGGATTTTTGAGATTTTTGAGAACATACCCAGGTTGGTTATAAACTTATATCACACATTTTAGACTGTAAACTTCCTGCTTGTGATTGTGTATTCTTTTAAGTTATTGACTGTGAAAGAGCTGTGTTTCCATATATTTCAGGATATTGATGAGGCAGAGCTTGTGAATGCACCTATGACCCAAATTACAGTGAACAGCAGTCCAGTTCACTACCAATCTGAAAAATTCTTTTGTTGTTATTGAAAGTGAAGTTGTAATTACCCTTCCCAGGTTTGTGGATGCCCTTGTGGTAATGTTCAGACTCATTTATGCTCTACATCTTAGTTATCCCAAAGGACTGACAAACACTTTTGAATTCTTTCAAAAGATTTTGCTTAGTTTGGAAGAAGGCAAATTGTCACCCAGACTGCAGAGTCTCAAGAATGATTTGATGGTATATAAGTAGAAACTGATCTGAGAAAGTGTAAACAATATTGATATCTAGCCTTTAGAGAATTGTATTGAAAAATTGCACTTTTGGCACCTACTTTGATATGTAATATACTGAGTCACAATACTTGTTAAATGTTGCCTGTTTCACTCACTCACAAATGTTGAGTTTGAACCAGTGCACTGAGCTCACTTTTTTGTTCAACTTGGAAGAATTTAATATGTTCATAAACAATATGTTCATTTAATATGTAATGTAGCTATTAGCTTTACAAATAACATGCACTACTTCATGGCTGCCTGTAGACTCATCCTTTGTTGGTGTCATTTTACAGTTTCTTAACTTGAAAAGACAATTTCAAATCCAATATCCTTAATGAGATGAGAGGAAGTCTAAGATGTACACGTATTAAATTGTCCTTCAGTCTGAAAATTGTTAGAATCTGTAGCATAATGGCACAATTGGGAACACTAAAATCCTGTAACCCAGAGCATTTGATCTGACACTGATGTAGAGGTAGCCATAAGGGTTAAAATTTAAAAAAGGTTATGTTATTTTATGTAACCTGTTGCACTATGTCTGTGTATGTTTTGTATTTTTATTATAGCATTTTATTAATGTTGCAGTAAATAATGTTCAAATAAAACTTTTGAATGACAACAGTACATGCCTGAGTTTTATTTAATTAAAGGTGTAATTATAACTAATACATTTTGTCTTTAGATAACTCGAAATAGGCAATGCTTTTAACTTAAAATTTTTAAGTTACATTTTCTTAATCTGATCTGAGAGTAACATTTTTAATTATTATTACATATTACTAAAATA